>NW_008360317.1:3208898-3223077 GCF_000622305.1 Nannospalax galili | reverse complement strand
AATCTTAAAAGCAGTTGTATTTCTCTACTTGGATTAAGCATTTTTAAAATACTTATAAAGATGGTGATTTAAAATTTGTTACTAAAAGGCAAACATTGACTACTTTCAAGTGGTTTAGACCTCACTCTTTCTTAATAGCTCTAATACTTCTGAAAACTTTTGAAATTAAGATCTGTAATTTTACAAAAATATGTTCCATACAAATTTGTAGCTTAGCTTCCTAATATGCTTGAGTTTATACAAGAGTCAATCATTTATTTATTGCTTCTTTTGGAGAGATTAATAATTTTTTATACTGTTTTACATAAAAGAAA
Source organism: Nannospalax galili (assembly GCF_000622305.1). Classification (NCBI taxonomy): domain Eukaryota; kingdom Metazoa; phylum Chordata; class Mammalia; order Rodentia; family Spalacidae; genus Nannospalax; species Nannospalax galili. The sequence continues at coordinate 3,222,763 of NW_008360317.1, read as the reverse complement.
TTAAAAAACAAAACCACAGAGCCTCACTCTGTAGCCCAGGTCAGCCTTGAATCTGTGGCAGTTCGCTTGAAGGAAATGTCTGACAAAATCTGTGTGCTATAAAATTCACTGCTTCAAGTTAATATTCAGTATCTTCCGTATACTCCCGCACTATGTCATTGTCCAATTCCAGAACATTTTTATGATTCCAAAAAGCCCGATTCCAACTAGCGGTCTTTAAGAATAACTTTTTAATATATTAAAATTTAGTGACAGACTTTTTATTCTGTGTCTGAAAATGGTCCATACTCTGTGGTCACCAAATACATGGAATCACTTCATTCCTGCCAGCATGTATACTGGTGTGTGAATGGGAGTGAGACTCCCCTGGGGGTGCCTCTCCACACAGACCTGGCAGCAGTATTTATGAGTTGAATAAAGTGAGTTTAGTCATTTTCTTCTGCTTTGTTTTAGTTGCTAGAACTAGATTTTGCATGAATTGATTTCTTTTTTTAATATTTTATTTTTATTTTATGTGTATGCGTGTATTGCCTGCATGTAGGTAAGTGCACCAGTGTCGTGCGGTGCCTGTGGAGTCAGAAGAGGCTGTCAGATCCCCTGGAACTGGAGTTACAGACAGTTGGGATTCGAACCCAGATCTTCTGCAAGAATAACCAGTGTTCTTAACCACTGAACCATCTCTCCAGCCCCATGAATTGATTTCTTAATGAATTGAAAATGCATTTTTTAAAATCAGCACTGATTCTAAGAGAGATGAGTAACTATGGAGGTCGAATGCCTACAGAGCAATAAAATTTAACTCCTCACTTTAGTTACACTTGAGCATTTGAAATAAGAGAACATGTGCCCAGGGAAAAAGTCAAGAGAGCGAGGGTTGCAAGAGCATGATGTGGCAAGAAACCAGCTAAGAGACGGCCTTGAAGGAGAAGCCTGAGCACTGAAAATAGTCAACTGGGAGGAACGGACACTAAATTATGATTTCTAACATTAGTGTAATATCAACATTTTGACTGCCAAAGGAGTTTGTCAAATGCCTCTGGCTTCTGGCAGTTGGACCTTAAATAGGCAATAAAGTAGAATTCATTATTAGAAAAGTATATATCTTTTCTTTGAAAGCATGATTTGGCTTACAGAATAAATCAGAGGTTTTAAAAATTGGGGAGAGGGGTTTGTTCTGCCAAGAATCGCTCCTTTATCAGGGTTCTCTGGGCACTTTTACTGTAAACTTTATCATTATTATTCTATGTGTATAAATGTGCACACACACACATGCATGCATAGGTCAGCTCTGGGGAGTCATTCCCACTGTGGGTTTTAGGAATCAAATTCAGGTTGTCAAGCTTGCAGAGCAAGCTGGTTATGCTGAGCCACCTTGCCAGCCCTCTCCAGACACTATAAAGGACCCTCATGAACCATCTAACACAAAACTGCTGTCTACTGCTGCTGTCTTGAGAGTGCACCCTGCTTTTGCTTTTGAATTTACTGTTTCCTATTGTGTGGCATGTGGATGAGTCTTGACTAGTGAATACTCTCTGGAATACAGTTCTGAATAGACAAATGCCCATTCTCTGGCCGGCAGTAGTGCTTTCTAGCATTGAACTTAAGCGGGTCTTGAAAGACTTCAGATGGATGGATTTGTCTGCGCTCTTCCTCCTGGCTGGCTGTTCATAAATGATCCTAAATGAATGGTTTCTGCCTGGTGAACACACTTCCCCTCAAAAAGTGAAGTCACAGCTTCCTGTTAGCCCTTCCCTTACCTACCAACCTAAATTTGACTTGTCCATAGTTACAGGCACTTACAGAAGTTATTTTTTGTATCTTAAATCCCACGTGTTTTCTTTCTAACTCCTTGCCTGAAGACAAAAACATTGCATTTTTAAGATTCCCTTGGTTTATTTTGAAAAATACCTTCCTGACAAGTCCAAATCCTGCTATCCTCAACAAGTATGGATCATTTATGTGTTTAAGAGATTATGCTAAATACTTTGCATGCTTGATCTCCTCAAACTTTGTGTAAGTAAAGTTGAGCATCCCTAATTTAGAAATCCCAACCTGAAATGCTCTAAAATCCAAAAACTTTTTAACATTGATGTGAAGTCTCAATAGAAGACTCCGCTAATAATCTCAGATTGCAGGCAACACAGGGGTGTGCTAAGCGTACTGTAATTACCTTCAGGCTATCAAAGGTGTTCATTAGACATAAATGAATTTAGAGTTTAGATTTGAGTCCCATCCCCAAGATAACTCATGTGTGGAAATATTCCAAAATCCGAAGATCTCTGAAATTTAGACCACTTTAGTTCCAATTGCTTTGAATAAGAGATTCTCAGCCTATACTATGGCTATTCTGATTTGAAGATGGAGAAATTGCATGACTTTGAGCAAGAGCTTTTCCACACCATGGTCAGGTGTAAAACTGCCACTCTATGCCAAGGCACTGAGCAACCATTGCATCTGTCTTTGGTCATTCAGTTTCAAGTGAGTTCTTAGTCAGTGTTAAGTAAGCAGAAAATTCCAATGGAGATAGTTCATTTCTGTCCTTGACAGTTCTTTTTCTGCTCCCTAACTTTTGAATGAGTGCAAATGACTCCACTCCTCCCACCTCCCCTCCATCTTCCATCTATATTTTAGCCTTTCTTCCGATCTCATTTGCTTTTTTCATCCTGGTGTTAAATCTCAAGTGGCAAAAAGACAGGGAGAAAGAAGAGCAGTGGTGGCCTTCCTCCTTGACTGCCATCCTGTTATGTAGGTTCTTTCACAACATCCTTATATTGCGTCTCACAAGACTCTGAATGTACACCTCTCCTCTGGTGGCTCTGTCTCAATGTGTAGATCACAATTTATGAACAATAGTAACCTTAACATTGAAAGGAACATAGAAAAGTCCACAGCATGAGGTTATGGGCCCACAAGAAGCTAGTTCAGTTTACACAGCTGGAAATTTTTGCAGTCAGATATTCTGGTAGTGATTGCCTGTTATACCACAGTGATAACAGACGCAGCATCCGAGTGCACTAAGCACTGTGATCTCATTGGGACAGAATGGGTTTGCAGTTCACTGAAACTGAGAGCTAGTCTTTGAATGAACTATGTCACCCTGAAAGTGTCTTCAGGGCCATTTAACGTGATATTTTATATTTTGCAGTGATGAACAACAACGAGATTATTTAATGGAGAGACGGGACCTCGCCATTGATTTTATTTTTTCTTTAGTATTAATAGAAGTTTTGAAACAGGTAGGTGATTAATTTATCGCCACTTTTTGCTAACTCTAATCTAAAACTACTTGAGTTTTAAAAATCTGTTTGTGGTTTATGAATTCTAAACACGGGGTGATCTGAATTATGTTTATTGATGGCTGTAGGTCAAATGTAATTCTTGGAAGTACTGTTATTAATGTACAACTGTTTTATAGTCCCTTCCAAATACATTGTCATCTTTATTTTTTTCAGATTCCACTCCATCCTGTAATAGACAGTTTAATACATGATGTGATTAACTTGGCTTTTAAGCACTTTAAATACAAAGAAGGGTAGGTTGATTTCTTTCTTTAGAATGTTAAAGAAGATAGCTCTTTAAAACTAAATCAGCTGTTTGCTCTTTTCCAGTACACCAGATTCCTAACTTGTCTAATTGTGCCTTACTTAGGTACCTTGGTCCTAACACTGGCAATATGCACATTGTGGCAGACCTGTATGCAGAAGTCATCGGAGTGCTAGCACAAGCTAAGTAAGTGAACATCCCAGCCCTTGACCATGAAGAGCTGAGTGCTTGTAACTTAAAAGGAGCTCATAGGAACTGGGGCTGCTTTTTGGAATACATGCCCATCCCTGAAAACTACTAGAGGCTCCATCAAGGCAGGTGCAAATTACTTGTTTCATTTTGACACTTGGGCCAGATACTTCCATGTTCCTGCATTTTAGGTACTGTTTCCAAGAAAGAAATGGACTAATTATTTTTCTCTCTGCCCAAATATTCAAAGAAAATTATTCATTTTTCAAGTTTTATTTTCTATATTCTAAGATTGGATAATTGTAATCTATCATTTGTGAGTGGGAAAATTCCATTCTACAATGTCCCTTTTACTATAACTTTACTTAATTCAGCTGATCTAAAAATGTCCCAGACACTGTCATTGGAACAAGTTGTTGGGGGGGATTCTCATTGCTAAATTTATCTGGCCCCATAATGCTACTTAGCAGGCTAGAACAAAGTAATGCTAGATTATCAGCAATGATATACTTCTTCCAAAAGTGATGTCACACCCTAATTACCCGTCTTCATTTTATCTAACCCAGAGGCAAATCAGCCAAGATCCTGAATGTCTACATTAAGTAAAATGAGCTAAAGACATAATATGAATTCTGGCCAAGAGACCAGCTTACAGCGAGCGCTACCTCAAACTTAGTGAAATGTAATCCTTGGAGATTTTTATCTTCAAGATATGGAAATCCTTATAAAGATCTATTTTATTGTTTTATTAATTTTTTTGTGTTTGTATATGTATGCATGCCACGTGTGTGCAGGTGCCCACAGAGGCCAGAAGAAGCTGCTGGATCCCCTATACCTGGAGTTACAGGAGGTTGTGAGCCACTTGACATGGGTCCTGGGAACTGAATCAATGATCTTCTGAAAGAACACCATGTACTCATAACCACTGAGTCATCTCTCCAGGCCTGTGAGATCAAATCCATTATTCCCATAGCTTGGCGCACCTCTCAGTCCTCATCAGAGAAGTTTCTTTTTACAGTAGATGCTAATGAATACAGAGACCCACAATTGGTCAATGTGTAAAGAAGAAGAGTGGAATTCTGCTCTACTGGGACATCTGTATCACACCCCCTCAAGGCTCATGGATCATCCAGGAAGAGGGATGAAAAGAAATGAAAGATTCTAAGGGCGAGAAGTAGTGATCTGCAACCAAACAGTATTTGCTAGATATGACAGGCCTTTGTACATATGAACTCCTAGTGGCTGTGACTGCATACACAAAGCCTGCACAAGGTGAAGCCTGCTAAAATCCCAGCGTGGATGGGAAGGAGCTCATGAAGTCCCACCTCTAGCTGAGGAGCTATTGCCAATTAACACCTGCTGGGGAGGTGGAGTTGGTTTTCTTCAGGGATTCAGCCTCCAGTAGGCCACCTATGCTCCAGTAGCTGGCCCTACATCCATGTACATATAGGCAGCACTAAGTGGACTCAGTGGGTTTGAAAACAGAGCACTTGAATTTGGGAGGGAAATGTGATGAGTTGGAATGGGGAGGATTTGGAAGGGAGGGACTAAGGGGTGGGTTTGATGAAAACACATTATGTACATGTATGAAATTCTCAGACAACAAAAAGGTAAAAATAAAATAGATATTTTTAAGAATTAACCAGATCACCTCATCCATAGAGAAAAATCCTTAGGTTTGTTTTGTTTTGTTTTGTTTTGTTTTTTTTGCATATACTTGTCCCTTGGTGTGCACTTGGGTTTGGTTCCAGGACATCTCTTCCCCATAGGTACCAAGATCTGGGATGCTCAAGTTTCACATGAATGGCATACACAGTGTTTAACCTATGTTCTTCCTTTCTTCCTCCCATACACTTTGAATCATCTCTGAATTTATGTAATAATACAATGTGAGCTCTGTGTCAATAGTTGTTATGCTGCACAGTTTAGAGAATAATAAAAAGAAAAAAGGCCTCCAAAAGAGAAATGGAATTTCTTAGGTTAGTAGCATGTAAATACATAATTTATCAGAACAAGTTGTATTATTATTATTATTGTTATTATTATTATTATTATTTGGACAACTTGTAGTAGGAGTTGGTCCTCTCCACCACTGAGTCCCAGAGCTTGAACCGAGGTAGGTCATCAGACTTGGCAGCAAGCACATTTTACCCACTGATGATTTGCTGTGGTGGTTTTTTTGTTTTGTTTTGCTTTTTGCCTAACATAGAAAAGCATCAGTGTTAGAAAATGGAGGAGGAACTTTTAGAAATCAGGCCAGTAACTCCAGGGAAAAGTATCCAAATTAAAGACTGATAGTTACAGAGTAAAAAGAAGTTAACCAAAGTGTACATAAAAATTAAGTGATAGAAGCTGGAGAGATGGCTCAGAGGTCAAGAGCACTTGCTGTCATTGCAAAGGATGGAATTCAGTTCCCAGCTCCTGCATTGGGTGGCTTGTGACTGCCTGCAATGCCACCTCCTGGGGATTTAACCCCCTCTTCTGGGTTATGTGGACACTGGCACACAGGTGGCATACACACAAACACATATACCTAAATAAACAATTTTTAAAAAGAATTAAATGGTAGAGTTAATGGTCCTAAGTCTGTAGTGTACTTAAAAAAAATTATTATGTTAACTGTGGTTTGTGCCTTACTAAGGAAAAGAGGAATAATGCATTTTGAATAGATTTCCATTGTAAATGAGTAATAAATGTATTGGCATTAAACCGAACACTACAGTTATCTATTAGTTCCTGTGTACCTGCCTCGTGCCTAAAAAAGATTCTAAAAAGAAGTCATTAATACGTATTTGTGGGCTTATCAAACTCTGAAAATCTCAGCGTTTTCCTTTGTAATTATCCTAGCATAATGTCTTCATGCTATCATTTGGAAAAACTTAATATGCTAAAAGTGGATTTTTGTGTTTGTCTTAGGTTTTATGAGTAATGTATAAAAATACTGGATACTGTCAAATGACCTTCCTTACATGAATGAATTGAGAAATAATGTCATGCCAAGCATGACGGCTCAAGCCGATACCCAAAGCTCAGGAGACTAGGGCAGAAGGATTGCTGCAAGTAAGAGGCCAGCATGGGATACATAAGTTTTGGGCCAACCTGGGCTACAGAGTGATACCCTATCTCAAAAACCAAAGGGAAGGGAAAGGGAAGGGGAAAAGAAAGGGTAAGGAGGAAAGAAAGGAAAAGAAAAGAAATATAACTAAGTAATAAGCAACATTCGAAGCAATTTCTATTCTATATTAGGTTTATGATCTATCGAGCCAATATTTATTTTTTATTTTCATGATGTCAATTCTGCAGTAGTTGAGTGTAAGAAATGCCTCATTTTGGGCAGTGCCCTAGCATTTTCTGGTCACTGACAAATTCTTTAATTCCTGTCTTTAAAAGGTTCTTTTTTTCCTTCATCAGTAAGGTATGACTGTAAGTAAATGACATTTTTAAAGTCATTTAAGTTTCTCAGACGTGCCCCGGCCAGCCATCTCAAATAGCCCATGAGACATTCTCAGCCAAGCAATGTATAATCTATTCATAGATGGTGTGATCTTAAATTAATGTCACATTATGAATTACCTCATTACTTCTTTTTCAAAGTATACCAGCACCATTACTTTATCACTGCATTAGAAACTTACTGCTTCCTTTGTTATCAGCAGTGCAGTTAACTCCCCTCACCCCCTTGTAAAGTTGAGTAATTAATTCTAATTTTAGATTGTATACCTAGCTCCAAATAGTAATGTGTATGAAATAGCTTCTTCTTTATGACTTCAGGTATTAGGGTTTAGTTTGATCTTTGACTTTTGGCAGAATCACTATGTATAATCTTACTAGTGATAACACCACTTAATTCCTGGCTCTAAGGACTGTTTCAATATTGAGATATTCAGACATAGTGATCACTTTTTTAAAATCAAATTAAGTTAAAATTAGGCTTTCTAAGTTCTTTGGTTAAAATTTGATATATTTGTTTAAATTGTGATTGTTTCTAAGATTCATAGATTTGAAAACTGCATTTTGTTTTCAAGATACAATCTTACTCTATTCCTAGACCCCACAATGTGTACTATACATTTTAAAGCAGAGGTTTATTTTTATGTGAGTTTATAGAATACCACAAATTGACTACTTAATTACTGCTTTTGCATAATACAGTACCAATTTGTAAATATTAATGGTCATAGAAAAAATTATTTTCCAAAAAATAAATCATTAAAAAGAAAAATTGGTCATAAGTGGAAGTATACTTTTGGATTACTTTTATCCTAATAACATGTTTATGTCATGTAGGGCTTTTAAAAGTGAAAAATAGTCATGCATATTTTTAAATCAGAAATAAACTTTTAGCCTCCATGTCATGACAATACTGGGTTGTATAAGCAACCTGTTCTTTCTTAACTTTATTTTAGCCATGAATTAGGACTAAATAAATGTCTAAATTTAAAGTTTTCTATGATAAATGCCTATATTTTATTCATTAGTAGAAGTAAAAGCATATTAATAACATTTCAACTTTGAAAAAGGTACTTATAGCTAACTGAGTACCCTCTGCAGGATACTTCTCAATAGCATCCTCATAGTGGGTTACACAGCTTCTGATTAAATACCTCCATGACAGAAACTTATTACCCCAAGGAAATTAACACACTCAGCATAGTTACTAAGCACCTACTGTGTGCCTATCTTCAGGCAGTAAACAATAAATATGTAAATTGTAATACATTCAAGTTCTTGTTCTTCATTCCTTCCCTTTTTCCTTCCTCCTTCCTTTCTTTTCTGTGGTAATGGGAATTGAACCTAGGGTCTTACATATGCTAGGCAAACAACTGCCATTAAACCTAGGGCCTCAAGCATGCTAGCCAACCACTCTGCCACTGAACTTTACTCCTAGCCCTCGTTTCTTTCTTTTTCTTTCTTTCTTTCTTTCTTTCTTTCTTTCTTTCTTTCTTTCTTTCTCTTTCCCTCCCTCCCTCCCTCCTTCCTTCCTTCCTTCCTTCCTTCCATCCATCTTTATCTCTATCTCTACATCTCTACACCCATCTCTATCAAAAGACTAAAGAAGAGGCTGGAGAGATGGTTCAGTGGCTAAGAGCACTGGCTACTCTTGCAGAGGACCCAAGATAAGTTCCCAGCACCCACACAGAAACTAACAACTGTCTGTAACTCCAGTTCCAGGAGATCCAACAGCCTCTTCTGTTCACTGCAGGCATGCACAACGTTAGAGTCATATTTAAAAAAAAATAAAAATTCACAATCCTAGGGCTGGAGAGATGGCTCAGTAATTAAAAGCACTGACTACTCTTGCAGAGGACCTAGTTTGGTGCCCAGTACCCACATGGCAACTAACTGTAACTCCAGTACCAAAGAATCCGATGTCCTCTTCTAGCCTCTATGGGCATTGCATGCACATGGTACACTTACATACATGCAGGCAAAACACTCATACACATAAAATAACTAAATCCAAAAGAATTTGTTTTAACTAACAATCCTACCTCAGCCTTCTGAGTAGCTGGGATTACAGACCCATACCACAGGCCGGGCTTCATTTCACTTTCGGATGTCACTTTTGTGTTCATCTACAGAATGATTGTTCAGGTGTTTGAAGAAATGTCTGCCTGTCAGGTCTGCTCATCTTCAAGCTGTATGTGATAGCTGACTGGGCACTTACTAAAGGTATGTCAGCTTCCTAAGGATGCTATAATAAAGCACCGCAGACTTGACAGCTTTACTGACAGGCATTTCCTCAAAGTTCTACATTAGAATGATTGACCCATTTCACTTACATGGGTACCTCAGGCTAACAGATGCAGGAAGCCAAAATTGATGACCCATTTATCAAAAGTGATGAGAATTAGGATGTTTTCCTTGTTTCTTTTCTTTTCTGTTCTTTAATTAATAGTCAGACCATTTATATCTCAGCAGTAGTCGGATAGTTTTCATGTTTGCATTCTTTTACCATTAAGTGCTTTGAAGATTTGCTACTGTAGTCTATCCTCATAGCCTTAAGATGGATTCTTTTTTTTTTTTTAAGGCTGTAGGAGGGGCTGGAGAGATGGATCAGTGGTTAAGAGCATTGGCTGCTCTCACGGAAGACCTGGGTTCAATTCCCAGCACCCACTGGCAGCTAACAACTGTCTGTAATTTTAGTTCCAGCGGAACCAACACCCTCTTCTGACCTCTGTGGGCATTTCACGACATGGGTGCACCTACCTACATGCAGGCAATACACTCATACACATAAAATATAAAATAAAAATAAGAAATATGTTTTTATTTATATAATAAAAATATGTATGATAACATAGTTGTAATTAGTATTAATCTGCTTTTAAACAAGATGCTTTAAGTTTGCTGGGAACAGAGACCATGACTTTTGTGTCTCTTCTACATTCACCAGATTAACTTCTAGAAGCCCGTGGATATAGTCTAGAAGCCCATGGATATAGTAGACAGCCCACTTATCGCTATCGTTTTCGTCCTTATGGTGCTAGGAAAGCCAGAATCTTGGCATGCTGGGCAAGGGCTGTAATACTGAACTACATCCACAGCCATTGGTTCTTTAAGACAGGGTCTTGCAGTGTAACCTAGTCTGGCTTCAAACTCTGGATCCTCTTGCCTCTGCCTCTGGAGTACAGGAATCACAAGCGAGCACCAAACTCCACCTTTATCTTTTAGCTGTAATTCCAGTTTTCCCATTAATAGACTTTTCCTTCAAGTTTAAAAATATATTTTTCCATAATCATTAACCTAAAATTATACAAGAACAACAACAGGGTCTGCGCAGGCCAAAGTCAAACCCAGGGGCCAGCTGGTGCGATCCTGCGAAGCCTCTGGAGCCGGTGCAACCCGTGCCGCGCACCTCCTGGTTTCCCGGCAGCTGCACAGGCATGGCCACCCCGCCCAAGAAAGTCTGTTCCTCTAGCCACCCGCTCCGAGGGCATCGCATCAAGAAAATCTCCATCGAAGGCAGCATTGATGCAGGAAAGACATTTGTGAATCTCCTTAAAGTTTGCCAGGATTGGGAAGTGGTTCCTGAACCTGTTGCCAGATGGTGTAATGTTCAGAGGGCTCAAGATGAGTTTGAGGAACTAATATCATCTCAGAAAAGTGGAGGGAATGTTCTTCAGATGATGTATGAGAAGCCTGAGCTATGGTCATTCACTTTCCAATCATAAGCCTGTCTCAGCTGGATCCGGCTCAGCTTGCCTCCCTCAGTGGCAAGCTCAAAGATGCAGAGAAGCCTGTATTGTTTTTTGAACAATCCGTGTATAGTGACAGGTATATTTTTGCATCTAATTTGTACGAATCTGATGGCATGAATGGAACAGAGTGGACAATATATCAAGATGGCAAGACTGAATGAATAGCCAGTTTGGCCAAAGCCTTGAATTGGATGGAATTGTTTATCTTCCAGCTACTCCAGAGAAATATTTAAGCAGAATATATTTACGAGGAAGAAACGAAGAGCGGGGAATTTCCTTTTGAATATTTAGAGAAACTTCATTATAAACATGAAAGCTGGCTTCTGCACTGAACCCTGAAAGCCAACTTTGATTATCTACAAGAGGCGCCTGTCCTCACACTGGATGTTAATGAAGACTTAAAAGACAAACATGAAAGTCTAGTTGAAAAGGGCAAAGAATTTTTGAATACTTTGTGATTGTACTGAAGACTAACTACAGACAACAACATGTTTCCAGAGACTTCAGGTCTATGTGTCATTGTAACTCAGTATTCACACAAAGGTCTTCTCAAGGTTCAGTTTTTAAACCATTTTTGTTCCAAGGGGGGAAAAGAAAAGGTGTTTGTTTGTTTGTTTTGTTTTTGTTTTAAAGGATCCTGTGTAAAACTTTGAGCCCCCTTTACTCTCAAACTTCTCTCATTTCCCTCCTTTCTTTCCTCAGTTTTTAAAACAGAGGTCTCGGGACTGGAGAGATGGCTCAGCAATTAAAAACACTGACTGTTCTTGCAGAAGACTGGAGTTCAAATCCCAGCACACATGGCAACTAACAACTGTCCTAACTCCAGGAGGACAGCCTCCTCTGTCCTCCATGGGCATTGCACGACACGGGTGTACTTACCAACATGCAGGCAATACATGCATATACATAAAACAAAAGTAATAAATAAAAATTTAAAAAAAAACAGAGGTCTTTAATTGTTTGATGTTTCCAGAGCAATATAGTGAGTGAGCAAACTATTTATAAAGACCCAGTCTCTCCTTTCCTCTGTTATCCTGAGCTTTGGCATTTTCCCATGGTGCTTCTCACCTTATTAGTGATCAGTTTCTTAGCCAGAAAGTTTAATTGTTACATATAAATGGTGTGTGTTCTATGTAAGTTAGAGTACCTATTAAAAGTTGAAAAGTAGAAGTTGGTTCCCAATTTGGTAACAGTATAAATTTTATAAATAATCTTTTTTCTAAAAAAAAAAAACCAAAAAAACAGAAAACTTGAGCAATGAAAATTGGGATATTTGAGGCATTATTTGGAATACAAGACCAAAAATTATTTACTTTCTTTCAGAAATAGCTGTTCCTCATACTCTGTTGCTCAGTGCTCAGATACTCACCATCAGATAGGTTATGGCCCTAGGGAGCTACAAGTACTTAGAAAGTAGCTAAGGCTGAGGAAATGCCATTGTGTTTCTTTGTTTGTTTGGTCTGCTCAGTTTAAGAGCTAAGCCATCGTGTTAGGGTCTAAAGAGCAATGGAGCCACTGTCTTAAATACATGTGAAGCATCATAGTGAACAAAGAAGGAAGTGGATTCTTCCGAATCCCAAAGGTCAAATCCTTGTGACCTCATTCTTGGTCACTGTATTGCACCTCACTCTTGCAGGCCCCAACTCTGGACCTGGTAACTCTTGGGTGCTAGAGGTGCCCATTAACGTGACTTCCTCACCTACTACTTGGTAAGTCATTTATGTTCTCTTCTTAGGTTCCCTGCTGTCAAGAAGAAATTTATGGCTGAGCTGAAAGAGCTTCGGCACAAAGAGCAGAGTCCCTATGTGGTGCAAAGCATTATCAGCTTGATAATGGGGATGAAATTCTTCCGAATTAAGATGTATCCAGTGGAGGACTTCGAAGCATCACTTCAGTTCATGCAGGTAAAGTCCCCATAGGTGAGCCAGGGCTGGTCCACTCGAGAAGTTCCTTCCATCAAAGTGGCATAACTAGAATGTGAACATTTGCATAGTCCCCAACATAAGAAGGGCCAACAGACAGTATTCTAACTTTTCAGTGTGATAGCTGTGATACACATTTAATAGAAATCATATTTTATATTGCAAAAAAACATGCAGTAGTGAGGATTGACCCCTAGGGCCTCAGTCATGCTAAGCAGACACTCTACCATTCAGCTACCCTCCTAACACTTTTTAAGTTTTTTTTATTGTGAAACCAGGCTGACCTCAAACTTATAATCCTCCTACCTCAGATTCTGAATTTGAATCTTTTGCTGGCTGGCACTATATAGTCCATAGTCCTCTTGTGAGGCTGGACTATGGCAGCAACTGCAGCCTCTAATCATCCCTGCAGCCACCAAGGGAGACCAGGTACTCCTCAATGCACTGTGATGCTAAGCTAGGATGTTTAGTAGGTTATGAGTTTTAGATAGAATTTCCCTTTACAGTATTTTCAACTTACACTGAGAGTATTGGGACAAAACACCTTAAGTTCAGGAGCATCCATCCTTGACAGTATAGAAAAAAAGAAAAAGATTCTGTCTTCTCAGTTACTCACAAAGTGCCTTGAAACCAAATAATAAAGTTGCCAAAACATAATTTCATTTTTAAACTTTCATACCAGCTCTGGAGTTGGATGTACTATAGAATTTCTTATTTGTTGGCTTTTTTCCTCCCTCTCATTCCTTGGTACACACAGCCGACTGCTTTACTTTTTGGTCAGTAGCACTGGGTTGACCACATCAGCATTCACAAACATAAGAACTTTAATGAGGAAAGAAATCTGTTTTATTTGTCCTATGAAAAGAAGGCTGCCGGGCGTGGTGGCACATGCCTTGAATCCCAGCACTTGGGAGGCAGAGGCAGGTGGATCTCTGTGAGTTCAAGGCCAGCCTGGTCTACGTACTGAGTTCTAGGACACCTGGGGCTACAGGGAGACCCTGTCTCAAAA
>NW_008360317.1:3185500-3208848 GCF_000622305.1 Nannospalax galili | reverse complement strand
CATTATTCTCAGTCTCCAGTACTGCAAAAATCAAGCAGTTAATCAATCAACCCTGGAAAACAAAAAAAAAAAAAAAAAAAAAAAAGAAAGAAAAAAGAAAAGAAGGCTTAATTTTGAAATGATTATCCCAGTTCATTGTGATGGTAATGAGACTTTAGCAGAATGTGCTGCTCCACTAAGAACTGACAGTAAAGATTTATGTCTGAAGGGAATTTTCCAATGCTGCTGTGAACTAGATTTGGTGTTGATCTTCCCAGAGAGTTTAGATGTGTGAACTTTGAATAAAGGCTGTACAACTTCAATAAACAAAAGGCCACAGTCAAAAAGATGAGAATGGACGAGGACAGTATAGAGAAACTGAAATCCTCATGCACTGCCAGTGTGAACAGAGCAGCACAGCCACAGTGGAAAACAGTCTGGCTGGTCCTCCAGTGGCTAAACCTAGAATTACGAAATGATCTAGTGACTCCACTCCTCAGTATAAATACCCAAGAGAAATGAAAATACATCCCTTGAACATAAATGTTCATAGCAGTATTTTTCACAGAAGCCAAAAATTGGAAATAGTCTATCTCTGAACTGATAAACAGATAAACAAAATATGGCCTTTCCATGCAATGGGATGGTAGTGGGGCCTAGTGAGCACTGATATTTGTTGCAGCAAAGGTGACCCTTGAAAGGATCCTGCCAAGCAAAAGGTCACATACTATATGAATCCATGTAAGTGAACTGTTCACGGTAGGCAGATGCACAGAGACAGAAAGTATAATTAATAGATTAATGGATTGCCTTGGGCTCAGGCCAGTAGTGGATATAGAGGTAGAAAGTGACTGCCAAAAGGTACACAATTTCTTTGGAGGGTGTTAAAAGGTGGTATTGTAGCATAGGTATACAACTGTCAATATAGAGTAAGTCAATGAATAAGACTTTTTTTTTTTTTAATGAACAAGACATTTTAAGTGAATGAGCTGCATGGAATGTGAACTATATCTCAATAAAGTTAATTTTTAGGGATGACTGCTGTGTAAAACCTTCCTGGGTTTTAATTCACCTCACAGTATTTATCAATTCTGTGAGCTTTGCCAGGATCCCTTAGCACCTCTCCATCCCAGCTCATTTGCCATATCTGCAAGGTGGCCATAATGGCACTAATTTTAGGGAGTGGCTCTGAGGATTCTTGGTACATGCTAAGCACTCAGCAACTGTTAACTATTATTCCACTTACAGATGCTAATAATACATACATTTATATGTCCACTTGGGAGAATATTTGCACATATGTGCAGAATAATGCAGAAAAGGGGATGGGCACCTGGGAACCAAAGCTTCCTTCTATGTGGGCAGTCCATCTCAGTGACTTCCTAGGATTAGATTGCCCAACAGGGCTGAGATTTGGTATATTGACTGAAGATCTTGGGATTCTTTTTGCTAGATTAACAGTAAGAGCTAGTGTAGTCATAAACATGTCATAACTGAAGCAGACTTGGACTCCTATCACTAACATAAAGTCTGAAAGAAGAGAGGGGCTGGCAGAATTCAGACAGGCCAACTTTCCTGTAGAGTGAGTCCCCAGGAAGCCAAAAATACATTATCTTGGTAGCCAGTAGTTTTGCAAGAAAAGACATCCTGCTTAAGGAAGTGTTCCAAAGGTTTACTTGTGTGAGGTGAAGGGAAGCCTTCCAGATTTGCTTAAGAAATGATCTGAATAATAAACACCTAAGATGTCAGGCAAGCAAGTGAACGGCTCTGTACGCCAGACTGTCAGGCACTAGACCTGACAGGAACCTACTGTCTTTTGCCTCTCCCCATGTTTACCTACCCTGGGGATCTGTGTTTGTGGGCTGATCAAGGGCCCAGGACCTCACACAGGGCAAGCTATCAATAGAAATCTGTTGAAAATGAATGATTGAATAAAGCAGCCAGAAATTCAGTAGATGGCCTGTGTGCTTACAGGTTGGGGATGCTTTGTCCTTTCAGAAGAGTTATTTGAAGTACAAATAGGGGGAGAAAGAGAAAAACAAGTCTTGTGAAATGACATTTGGACTCCATATAAATACTTGAATGTAGTGATTTTTAATAGATAACAATATGGTATGTTGGTTTACAGGATTTAACTAGGTATTACTAAGTATATTTCACATGTACGTTTCAGTGTCTGCTCTCTCCCTCTTTTTTTTCACTCCCTAGGAATGTGCACATTATTTCCTGGAGGTCAAAGACAAAGATATCAAACATGCTTTGGCTGGGCTTTTTGTAGAAATTCTTGTCCCCGTTGCTGCTGTGAGTTGCATTTTCATTTCTAAGAATTTCTTCCAATTGGATTATGCACACACAATTTCATTAGTAAGACAGTCACATGTGTCTCTATTTCAGGCTGTTAAAAATGAAGTCAACGTTCCCTGTCTTAGAAACTTCGTGGAAAGTCTCTATGATACCACACTGGAACTTTCTTCTCGAAAGAAGCATTCCTTGGTTAGTAACTATGAGACAATCCAGACAACCATCACACATGCAGAACCTGTCTATTTGAAAGTCATGTGGATTCACAGATGGGAGAATTACCTGTAGCTGCCTTGAAAAGTCTCGGCATCTCAAACTTAGAGTCTGCTTTTAGCATTGACCCATGAATCACCATAGTATAAGGGGATTACACCACATCACCTCAGATGACCCTTCTAGTCCTACAGACTCAGCTGTTCATTTTTAAGATTGGCTTAACTCAATTTTTGTTTGAATTTCTAAGAAGTTTTTCAAGTCTAAAAGCTAGTGTTTATAATAGCTTCTCTTCTCAATCCCATCAGTAAACCTATACTGCCTAATTCTTATCCTGACACTCAAAATCAAAATTGAACCCAGAAAAGAAGAGAGATTTGAAATAGACAATTGCCCATAGGCAAGATTCTCTAAAGGTTGGGAAGTAATTCTTGGGAAGGCAACATGAAGTCTTTTAAGTTGCCATATGGTGAATAAAGTTCTGGCTTATTAAACTGGCAAGTGGTATGCTAACCAAAATTGTGATAGTCTAAGGGAAGTGGATAGTTAGATCACTGGCTACAGATCTGGTTTATGCTGCTCTCCAAAGCATGAATACCAAATCATGCTTTGAGCAGCTTCCCAGTTGCTTTGTTGGTAGTGGTAATGAATGTGCTCATCTCTCTATAATCTATGATCATTGTGATAAATTGCTTGCATTTATTGACTGGCATTAGAGTTGCATTCAATAGTCGTGGTAGTTCAAGGTCCTCTCAGACTAAGTTAATATAAAAAAGAAAAATGCTGGATTGAAGTGTGGAGCACAAAGCTATCCATTGGCCATTGCTTCTTGCTAGTCCAGGTTAATAGAGATGCTGGCTATGATTCTGTTTCAGTCTTTTCTATCCCTCAAGGTGTGTGCTACCTACCCAGTTGAGCAAAATCATGATGAGCTGTGTGTGCATGTTCTTTGGATAGCTGCCTGCTGGCTTTGCTGTCTTCTCCAGTTGCTGTGGGAAAGGGGCCAGTTAAGCAGCAAAAACACAGTAGCACCTCTGTTTATTCCATCATAAGCAAATTCCTCCTGCGGTTAAATTTGTTTTGGTTAAGTTTACCAATGCAATAACATTTCTTTCAGGAATCTTCCTTAATTACAGGAAGATTGCAAGCAAAAATGTGTGTGTGTATGTGTGTATGTGTTTGTGTGTGTGTGTGTGTATGTGTGTACACACATACCTCTAAGACCAAGGACAAGCTAGTAGATATTTATAAGCAGAAAAGCCAATAACATTTTCAAAATCAATGTGCCTTCATGGTTGTTTTGTTTTTCTGGAGGTTTAGAGAATGATCTAATATGGCAAGTTTGTTTTTTAATGTTTATAAGTGAGAATTAAATCAGTCATGATCAGTCAGCTTTCTATATTATTGTACATGAAACATACATATTTCTGTACACTAGCTATAGTTCTAGATGATTCCATCTGCTTATTATCAGAAAGCCCTTACATAATGCCTGCCTCTGCTGGGTACCCATGGACTTGCGTGGCACAATACTGTTTATTCTGGCCCACGTGGCCACAGGGGAGGTGGTGAAGCAGTGGGTACAGAGAATGTGTTTCCTGGTTTGTTGAATTGTCAGTCATCCTGTGACCTCAACTCCTTTCTTCTCAGGCATTATACCCCCTGGTGACCTGTCTGCTCTGTGTCAGTCAGAAGCAACTGTTCCTGAACAGGTGGCATGTTTTCCTCAACAACTGTTTGTCCAACCTTAAGGTTAGTATTTTTCAGCTCAACAACAATAAAAACTTGTTTATAAAGATTTACCATAAGCCAGGTATGGCAGTTCATGCCTTTAGTCACAGCACTCAGGAGTCAGAGGCAGGAGAATCTCTTTGAGAACAAGGCCAGCGTGGTCTACATATCAAGTTCAGACCAGCTGGGACTACAAGGAGATCATTTCTCAAAAAACCAACCAAACAAACAAATTACATTGGACTGTTGAAGGTTTTTTTTGGAGGGGGGTTAGATTTTATTCATTTTATGTGTATGTATGTGTGACCAATTGTATGTATGTGCACCATGTGCATTTAGGTACCCTCGGAAGCCAGAAGAGGGCATCACTTCCTCCAGAACTAGTAGTTACACATAGCTGTAAACCACCCAGTGTAGGTGATGGGGACTGAACCCAGGTTCCCCTGCAAAAATAGCAAATGCTCTTAACCAATGAGCCATCTTTCCAGCCCCTGTTGTTTTGTTTTTGTGTTTGTGTATTTGTTTAAGACAAGAACTCACTAGGCTGCCCATGCTGACATCAAACTCAAAATCCTCCTTGTTCAATTTTGCAAGTGTGAGCTTTTAGGTATGCACCACCATACCCAGCTACAATAAAATTCTTAGGCAGAGATATATGCTTCTGGCTAGAGATAAAAGAAGCCTCTTCAGATAGGGGAAAAATAAATCTGTTAGTAAGAGTCACTTTGAAGACAGAATTAAAAACACTATATATATATATATATATATAGTCATTTATTATCTAAGTGATATGAAAATAAAGTAACCACCCTTAGCTGACCTAAGCATGTGGATTTATTTCAGATATGCTTCTATACCTCTGCCCCTTTCTCTAAGTAAATATTTTGCCAACAAGAGTTCCTTCCATTCAGCGGAGGGGTTGTCCTAGCAGGGAGCGCTTTACTCCTGTCATTCTTGTCTGTGATTGTTTGTGTCCAAGTGAACAGCGCAGGTGCTGAGTGATATGAGGAATGAAGTCACTGCCCCTGGGAACAAGGAGCCTTTCATATGGTTGTAATAATTAGCTTTAAAATCGGTTTTGTGGGGCTGGAGAGATGGCTCAGCGGTTAAGAACACTGTTCTTGCAGAAGACCCAGGTTCAAATCCCAGTACCCACCCGTGGGCATTGCACGACATGGGTGCACTTACCTACATGCAGGCAATACATGCATACACATGAAATAAAAATAATAAATAAAATTTTTAAAAATCGGTTTTGTATCATCAAGTGGATGCATGTTTTAAAGTTTAGTGACTTGCTGATACAAAGCCTCTTAATGAGAACCCTCTAACATAAGAGCAGGTCCATCTAGTGTGGGGGTGCATGCGGATAATGCCAACACTGATGAAGTTGAGACAGGAGGATCATGAATTTGAGACTAGCCTGAGCTACATAGAAAGATCATGTTTCAAAAAATGAAACCACAAAAAAGGGCAAATCAAGTGTATTCTGCACCTCCACGTTCATGTTTGCCCAAAGCTGTGTCTCAGCTTCTTTCCCTGGTTTAATATTTGCTACTTTCAATTTTTGAACCAATACTTAAATGCATGTGCTGATACACGTTGCCTTGTTTTACTTTTTTCCCAAAACACTTTAATTTGGAGAAGTAATTAAGATTAATTATATTATTTTGTCATTTACTATAATTATACAATAATCTACACTGAGCTGTTTTAAGCACCAACTATGTCCTGGCTCTAAAAGCTGATTGTGAAATCTGAGATTAGAATCATTCATGTCCTTCAAATTGACAGTGAAATATAATAGCAGTGGATGGAGAATGAAGCTTTTAAGTGCCCTGAAAAATGAAATCCCCTGCCACGTGACCAACTGTTATGCAATGACCACTTTCAGGTAGTCTGATGCAGCCATCTGCTGCACAGCCTAAAGTGCAGCCCCTTGTCACTTTTGTAATTACATCTTAATGTTCTAGAGTTTTTAAAATTTTTTTGCAGACAGAAAATGGTAGTTTTGTTTAAAACCAAAAGAAAAATAATCAAGAATGCTTATAACATGCTTTCTGAAAATGTTTAATGTATATTGGGTTTAAATTAAAATATTTTGTACAATATTTTTTGCTGTGGCCAAAAAGCCCCCCTCCCTTTATTTTTCATCCAAATTAGTTTTTAAAAGATAGCAGGGTATCTGAATTTGGAACTTAATTATTTCAAAATTATAATATGTTTGGAGCTCTTGTCAAAGCCCACCAGAAAAACTTAATGGGAGGGTTACAAACTGCACCCAAGAGGAAGTGACCTTTGATGCCAACAATTCTTCTCTACATAGGCATTTCAAACATTAGAATTTTGTAAAAGGAGAAGCAGTTGGAGTAGAAAGAACATATAGAGTCAATGCTGCGGAACTGAACCGCATTCCAACTTCAGCTCCAGTCAGGAAGGATTTGTGCTATGCTCACTGTGGGAAGGTGGAAGGAGTGGGAAGGGTCGGGGAGACTACTATGTCCACTGTAGACACTGAACAGACTCTCTGTCCTTGAAGATCTTGGCATTTTATGTTGAGAAAGTCTTGTACCCAGGAAGCACAAAAGAGCTACTTATTAGACAAAATAAAGATAAGGAAATCTTGGCATGGTGATGCATACTGCAATCCCAACATTTGGGAGACTGAGGCAGGAAGACTGCTAATTCAGGGACAGCCTCAGCTATGTGTGAAGCTTCAAGCTAGCCTGTTTCTAAATTAATAAGTAAATGTAAGGCTGTCTTACTTCATGAATGAAAAACTGTTAGAACTCACAGCCCCAGGCCCAGAGTGTTATAAAGAGCCACAAGCAGAATAAACATGTATCATAATGTTTAGGTCTGAACCTAGTAGGAATTTGAATGGGACGATTAATGAATGTCATTAGTATATAGAACATGTTCAAACCTCTTATACAGGCAGTCCATAGGAAGGAAGTGCCTGAGGAAAAAACAGCTTCAAAAGTATACTTTACTGTGACTAGCTTCAGGATTTTATACTACTTAGAACCAACCATATTTCAAAAGGGGCCAAGTTCTTCCCAGGTGCTTCAGGATAAGGGTCCTAATGTGTGCATCCTCCAGGCTAACCTGGTAGCTATGGTTAATGTGTTCTGCAGAACTGAGCTGGCAAAGTACCACGTGACACACACAGAAAGAACTATAAGCGCAGGCTCACATGTTCAGAGTAAACACCCATTTAATGGCAATGCCTTGGTATGTCCTCAGCATCAAACTGTCAGAAGCAGACTGCTTTGGGAGCATAGACTTAAAGTCCTTAATATTTATACTTAATCAACTTAGTCAACCATATCTAACTATATGCCACTGTAGAGCAATGAGAAATTTATGGTGTCTTCTCATTGAGACATTTACATCTTTCGGGAACACGTGGTCGGTAATGACCAACCATTTTTTGTCCCGCTATATTTCATGTCAGAATCTGGACATAATGAACTATGAAAAAAATGACGCCTCCATTCATATCTGCCATACAACACTTAACACTGAAAGTATGAAACACTCTTTGAGAAATTAATAGTATTTTCAAAGGTAATGCTGATTGCATTCATAATGACTGTGTGCTAATTTCTTATCCTTCAAAACTATATACATGGGATAATTTTAAATTCTCTTTTTTTAAAAAATATTTTATTTATTACTTTTATGTGTATGTGTGTATTGCCTGCATGTAGGTAGGTAAGTGCACCAGTGCCGTGCAATGCCCACAGAGGACAGAAGAGACTGTCAGATCCCCTGGAACTGGAGCTATGGACAGTTGTTAGCTGCCATGTGGGTGCTGGGGTTCGAACCTGGGTCTTCCACAAGAACAGCCAGTGTTCTTAACCACTGAGCCATCTCTCCAGCCCAAATTTGCTTTTCTTATACCAAGAAAAGAAGTTGGGCATGGTGGCGCACGCCTTTAATCCCAGCACTTGGGAGGCAGAGGCAGGCGGATCTCTGTGAGTTCAAGGCCAGCCTGGTCTACATAGTGAGTTCCAGGCCAACTGGGGCTACAGGGAGACCCTGTCTCAAAAAGACCAAAGAGAAAAAAAGAAAGAAAGAAAGAAAAAACAAAGAGAGAGACTATGCCAATGAGGCCTAGATTCTTTTTTTTAAAGGAAGAAATGAAAGAAAACTGGAAACTCAAGAATTATATAATAAATAGCCATATATTTAATTAACTGGATCTATTCAGAACCAAATAAGGGGCTAGAGAGAGGACTCAGCAGTTAAGTGCACTGTTTGCTCTTGCAGAGGATCCGGGTTCAATTCCTAGCACCCCTATGGTGGTTAACAACCATCTGTAACTCCAGTTCCAAGGAAATCCAATGTCCTCCTCTGACCTCCATGGGGATTGCACCACCTGGATGCACTTACACACATGCAGGCAATACACTCATACACATAAAATAAAAATAAAATTTGAAAAAAGAAAAAGAGTCAGGTGATGGTAGAGGCTGCATATACAGTGTCATGAGGTCATGAGGGTGCCACAGGCCACATGAAGTGCTTCCAGTGTGTTCATACATATTGATTATGTTTTTCTAAAACTTTTGGATAGATCTTCACATTATATATTATTGTACTTTCATAATTGGAGAAACCAGAATACATAATAAGAAACAAGTCTCCATCTGTGCTAATCATCCCTGTGCTACGACTTGAACACACCTCTTGGTCAGAATGTCTGTGGTACAGCCCTGACATCTGCATATTTTTAAGCAGCCATGTGCCTTGATGCAAATGGTCAACAGATAGACCTTGGGAAGCTCTGGTCTGCAGCAGTGACCTTGCCATCAATGAATTTAGCTGTTCCTGTTTGTTAGCATTAGTTCCAAATGGCTCTATGGATCAAAAGGATTAATTAAAAGCAAAATATCAAGAGGGTAGACATGTCACTCAGCCAGCTGGCACGTCACTGGTGGTACTGAGGTGAGATGCACTGGGTCTAGGGAGAGCTTCCCCGAAGCCCACTGGGTTCCTAAATTATTTTATCAACAAGTCTCAGAGCCATTATAAATTCATAAATGTTAATTAGTAGTTAATTAACGGAGACAGATTCTAATAGAAGAATGGTCTTTTGACCTTAAAAGTGAAACCTTTCACACTGAAATCAGTGGTACAAGCATATGCTAAAAGTGTCTTCATCCTGAAAATGTATATTGAATATCTATTAGATTTACTGCTAAGGAATACAAAGAAAAAATTAGGAAGAAGTCCTGACTTTAAACAGATTAATGTGGTAGCTCAGAGAAATATGTTTGAGCAGCCTCTGTATTTTAAACTGCAGTAGAAATTGTGATGCTATGAGTATACTAGGGCTAGATTGCCTAGGTCAAATTCTGGCTCTACCCTTTATTTGCTGTGTGACCTTGTGTACGTTATTTGATGTCTCTTGGTCTTGGTTTCCTAATTTGCAAAATGAGAACCATAATATTAACTCTGTATATTTTTGTGAAGATTAAAGTTAGTTATATACATAACAGCATTTTTAGTCAGCTTTTTATCACCATAACAAAATACCTGAGATAATCCGTTTATAAAGGGAAAACATTTGCTTATGACTCATAGTTCTAGAGATTTCCAGCCCATGGTCAAGTGGCCCTTTGCCATGGGTCAGTAACAAGGTGAGGTAGGATGATATGAACATGTGAGCAAAACCTGGAACCTCTCATTGCCACGGTACAAATAAGATAAACAAACTGGGCATGGTGGTGCACGCCTTTAATCCCAGCACTCGGGAGGCAGGGGCAGGCAGATCTCTGTGAGTTCAAGGCCAGTCTAGTCTGCATAGGGAGTTCCAGGCCAGCTGGGGCTACTGGGAAACCCTTCCTCAAAAATACCAGAAAAAAAACAAGGACCCAGCTCCCACAGTCCCCTTTGAGGACATACTCCCAGTGAACTAAAGACTTTCTTCTAAGCTTCACCTCACCTCAGAAAGGCTCCACCTCCCATTAACACCACAGTCGGGGCTAAGCTGTTAAAATTTTGGCTTTGGGGAAAACATGTAACAAAACCATAAAAAGCTTTTGACAGTAATGTCTGATATGCTAAGTACCATGTACCACGTTCATTGCGATTTCTGGGAAAACAGTTCTCACTAAAGCAGACATCCCAGCTGTCATTTGTTAGCCTGAAGATTGAACAATTCATTAGGCCTCTCTCAGTTATAAAATCCCTCAATGGATACTTTGTTATGTGAAAGAGTTTTTGAAACAGAAAATGCCGTTTAAATGCTAGTCATTTACTGTTGTCGTAAGAGCTCGAAAACCAGCTTCAGCTACACATTGCTACACACTTCCTTATGGGTCTAGTTGTTTGGCCACCACTCTTTTTGGTTTTGTTTTTAATAAACATCTAACTTGCTATATGATGGTCACTGAGGAAGTAAAGATAAACAAACGAAGTTTTTCTGAGCTCACAGTCTGACAGGAAACTTGTAAGGAATAGAAAAACATTGTAGGACACAGAGCAGAGCTGCTGAGTGTCCTCTCCAGGGCCCAGGGTAAGGAGCAAAACAGTAGGGGTGACATGAAGAAGGAAGACACTTGTATCTTACTGGCCAGTCAAGATTTTCCACTAAACCAAAGGTAGGGAGGCACCCAGGCATTTGGGGAATTGCAGAGAATGTTACTGTATGAAGGGCCTCTACCTTGAGGTAGAGGCAGAGCTGGTCCTGGCCAGGCAGGTGTGAAAGGTCCCTCATGTTTCATGTTGTAGAATTTGGATTGTTCGATAGGTTGTGATTAGTCTCTAATGGACTTATATGCAACCAATTTAAAAACTATGTTTGAATTTTAAGGATATCATTTGACTGTGAAGAATGGCAGAGAAGTAAGGAGCCACTTGTAATGATCAGTTATAGCATCCTGAAATGATAAACATCAATTAGCAATATATACTCCCTGGGCAGAACACATAAAAGCCTAAGTCAATCACTTTCCTCTTCTGTCTCTGGGGACAGTAGAAATCTCAAACATAATCTTTTATTCATTTATGTATTTATTGATTTTAGACAGGGTCTTCTATAACTAGGCTAGCCTCAAACTCACTAAGTAGCCAAGGATGATCCTTAACTTCTGATCTTCCTGCCTCCACCTGCCAGTGCTGGGATTCTAGACATGTGACACAACACCACCCAGTATTATGCAGTGGTAGGGATCAGACCCAGAGCTTTGTGCATGCTACACAAGCATGCCACCAACTGAGCTACATCCCTAGCCCAAACATAGTCTTATTCAAGAAAGAATATCAGTCATAAGCTACACCAAAAAGAGTGGGAGAGAAGGTCAGGGGAGCTATTAAAAAGAAGTTGAAATTTAAAAAGAAAACACTGGTATGAGTCACTAGAACTGGAAATCTCAGTTAAGATCCAGACAGACTGAGTGAGATGTTATGTGCTTTTCCTCATGATTCATACTGTGAGATCAGGTATATTAGAGAATTTCAGATGATACACTGTGCAAATATAAAACACTGATATACACACTATGAAAGGAACTTGAGATGGGAGAAGGTAGTTCCACTGGGATAGAAGCTCCCAGTACACAGGGACTTGTTCTTTCCTGCTGGCTGGATTGCTGATCCCTCATACGTGATAGAAACGTACTTCGGGCAGGTAGAATGGTGCATGCCTTCTCTGCAATGCACCTGTGAGGTAGGGAGGAATTTTTTCACGTGAGTTTTACAGACAGATTAACGAGCTTCTCAAAGGCAGGCCGTACAACTAACACCATAGAGACAGTGTCGATTCAAACCCAGGCTGGCTATTTTTTTTTTTAATGTGTATGAGTGTTTTGCCTACACATGTGCAAGTGCACCACATGTTTGCAGTGCTCACAGAAGTCAGAAGAGGCCATTGAATCCCCTGGAACTGGAATTAGGAATGATTGTTAGATGCCATGTGGGTGCTGGGTTCCCAACCTGGGTTCTCTGCAAGAGTAACTAGTGCTCTTAACCACTGAGCCATCTCTCTAGTGCCCAGAGGCTGCTTTTAATCACCAGTGACTACACCAGAGACATTTGCTGATTGAGAGGAATTGAAGAAAGAGGGTTCAAATGCATAGCATTTTTACATGAGAGGAAATTTAAAATGCAGCTTTGCTAATTTTCCTTTAACTAACCAAAACATTGCACAAATTATCTCATTAGCTGCCAAAAAAAATTAAAACTTTGTATATAAATATGCAGTTCTCAGAAGCTGGATTTTATTTTCCTGTAGCTAGACAGGTAGTTATAAAGTTTATGTAGAAGGATAAACACACAAGAATGTCTGTGAAAACTGGAAAAGGTGTTTTTGCTTTTAGTTTTATATATTTTTTTAAAACCTGGTACTAGGTACCACTGAGCTACATCCTCTGCCTTTTCTGTGCATTTTTTTTTTTTATGGACATACATTACATGTTGAGTATATGTTGCCTCTGCCGCCCCATTTCTCCTCCTCTCCCTTTTTTACCCTCCCCCTCCCATTAATTCTCTTTGTTCCCTGGACAGTTTTCCTTCTACTTTTATTTAATGGATTCATACCTGATTTTATGTGACTATATAAAATTCAGTAACCACAAATGTAGAAAACCTGTTACATTTGTCTTTCCGAGGCTGGATAATCTACTTAATAGGATTAAGTTGCATCCATTTTCATGCTAACAGCGTAGCTTCATTCTTCTTTATGGCTGAGAAAGAATTCCATTGTGTATATCTATCACATTGTCCTTATTATCCTATGTTGGACACCTAGGTTGGTCCCATAACTTTGCAGTTGTAAATGATGCTGCAGTAAACACTGATGTGTAGGTATGGCGCATGTGTAGGTATGTTGACTTGCAGTCCTTTGGGTAAATACACAGGAGTGGTATAGCTGAATCATATGGCAGAGCTACTTGAAAGCAGTGGACAGTAGAAGGTAGACATACTAGGTACTAAAATACACTGTAAGACTTTCATAACTAAATTAATACAGTATTCACTCTTGAACAGGCACAGAACAAAAAAATAAAACTAGAAACGGATCTAAATGCATGTGGAAATACATACTTTTAGTATAATGATTACAATAAAAAAGTTGGCCTTAGATTCTAGAGGCATAAAAAATTTATCTTAGCTAAATCTAAAAGCTACTTGCTCTAATGTTTCCCGCAGAATTCATTTGCATGGCTCCTCTGTACTCAGTAAGTAGTTTAAAGGAAAATTTATTACATATCATATCTAAATAATTAAGCACAACTAAGCAGAAAATAGGAAGAAATACTATGATAAGGTCAAGATATACTAGGGAAAGAGAAGTAAAAGTCAAAGACCTATAGGGAAGCTGAGAGTGGTGGACATGCCTTTAATACCAGCCCTTGGGAGGAAGAGGCAGGTGAATCTCTGTGAGATCGAGGCCAATCTGGTCTACATAGCAAGTTGTAGGCCAGCTGGGGCTACAGAGAGACTCTTATCTCAGAAAACAAAAACAAATAAACAAGATCTGAAGGAAAGTTAAGACTGACGTAGAAAGACCATTTTGCAAATTGCTCATTCCCTGCAGAGTGGCAAATTCTACTAGATACTAAGTAAATCCTGCTCTTTTCCTTCAGAAAACCCATCATATAAGTGGGAGCCGATGCTTGAACAGAGTTTAAGGAGGTAAATTTTTATACTAGCTGTGGTTATGGGATCAGGGGACACTTAAGAAGGGTTAATTAACTTTGGGTGGCTTTTCTTTACTATTTGTTTATTTTTACTGTACTATGGATAGAGGACAAGATCATTTACATGCCAGACAAATGCTATACCACTGATTAATCCCTGATTTTAATCATTAAGCCCTGATTTTAATGGAATGGGATTTGGGACCTCAGGAACAAAGAAGGATGCAAAAAGAGAAGAGATTCCAATCAACTATGATGGAGTAGTAGTGCTCACTGGGAGAAAAGGATGTGAGGAGAGGAGCAGATGCTGCCAACATAGAAATGGAATGTAGCCTAGCTGGAGTTCATGGAGTTTGTAGAGAGCAGAAGGATAGGAAACAGCAAAGGCAGATTAGAGCCAGATAGACCCATCAGGTATGCAGCATGCGATCTCTGAGTGTTTTTAAAGAGAGGACTGCATTCAGTGTAAGACAGGACAGTGGAAAAGAAATCAAGCCAATGAGGAGCTTCCTGCAGAACCTAAGGTAATAGCACTTAAAGTTCAACAATAGCGGAGAAAGCGGCAGCTAGAGATGATTTCAAGTTCAAGAGGTATTTATGGTAAAATCCACAAGATTCGTTGAAAGTAGAAAATGAGAGTAGACATGAGGCAGAAGGTGATGTCCCTCAAATGAGGAAGCCTGTGCCCTTCTCTCTGGTTAATTATCTGTCATCTGAATGCCACAGTTGTGAACCAGCAGGTCTCCTTGTCCCAGCTCCACTCCGCATGCTGGACATGGGGACTTCCTGTATATCCCTAATCTCAGTGGCTGTCTGTCACCATCATGAGAAGTTTCACATGAGAAGTTTCACAGAAGGTCCCTCATGTGGCCCCTGTCCTGCTTAAGCCCTATCATCAGCATACTAGCTAGCCCTAGGTTCAGGAACATGAGCCCACTTCACTACCTGTCTTAGTTTACATGTCCCTGTGTAAAATGTTCTCCAAAATGTTCTCCTTCGGGCCTGGATAGCTTTAGCTGTCAACTGGACACACTTGGGGAGAGGGAGCCTCAATTGGGGAATTGCCTCCACTGGATTGGCCTGTGGCCATGTCTGTGGGGCATCTTCTTAATTGTTGAGTCATGTGGGAAGGCCCAGCCCACTATGGGTACTACCACCCCTGGGCAGGTGGGCCTATGTTGTATAAGAAAGCAGAAAGCAGACTGAGCAGGGGCCAGGAGAGCAAGCCAGTAAGCAGCGTTCCTCCATGTCCTGTGCTCCAGCTCCTGCCTCCAGGCCTGGGCTCCTTGATGAACTGTGACGTGGGAGATGTAAGCCAAATAAACCTTTTCCTCCCCAGGTTAGTATTGGTCAGAGTGTTTTGTCACAGCAATGGAGAAACAAACTAGAACACCTTCCCACCATCATTCACACCTTTCCATTTTTCTCATGCCAAGTACACTGGTCAGCATAGTTACATACCTCCCAAGTGCTGGGACTAAAGGCATGTGCCACCATGCCTGGCAAAACTGATGGTTTTATATACACTAAGTTAAGGGCCAGTTAATGGCTGGATCCAGTTTCTTTCATCAGTTGGAGCCTAGGCTCTGCATCTGTGCTGTCTCCTACAGGCCTCCTTGGATCATAGTGTGACTGAAAACAACACCTTGGCAAGAGAGACTTTTTCTCCTGAATTTTATCTATGCATGAATAGCTGTCATGTTCCATATGCCTTCTCCAGAGACCCAAAATGACATCATGTTGACCTATGCCGATTCTCCAGCCCACTGCCTGTGACTAGCCCACCACTTGTGCCTAGATCACATGTGATCACCCCAATGGGCATGTTTCTTTGTTTATAAAACAAAGAAATGGAAACTCTAGGGATGGCTTTTATAAAATGGACATAATGTAGACTAAGGCCTTTTAATTAACCCCAACAAAACCATGTGCTCTTGTGTCTTGTGACCGGGGCACCTGATCTTGTTTTCTGGGAACCTCAATTTGGTACTTGAATGAATGAATGAATGAATGAATGAATGAATGAACAAACGAGCACATAAATAGAGTCGTAGTTCGTGTTGAGTTTTCAGCTGCTCCTGGAAACCTTTTCTGACTGTTGTTTGCTATAGGTTGCCCTTCTGTACCTCAGTGCCCATTGCCACTAGTGTTTGACTCTGACAATTGTTTATTGCCTCCCCACTCCCATCTTAAGAAGCAAGATCTATTTTCCCTATGTCTAGTCTCTAATATTGTGTCTGGTGCAGTTAGCCTTAGTAAATAATGAAGAGTAATCAGATGACATGAAAAATCAAAACAATAACCTTGTTTTAAAGGACATAATCTGTAATGGGAAAAACAGGTGGATTCTCCTATTGATGCTATATAATTCTCTTGTTGGTACCTTTGGCAATCTCTTGAATTCTCATCTTCACAAAACACAGAGCAATCTGGTGGGGGCTTTCCACACAAGATTCCTCTGTCTTACCATCATGACTGTACCCTCATGAACTATTTATTCATTGAGCCTGGAAGCCAAATACTCCATGAGTTCCAGAGGTGATGGCATGTGCCTTGCATATACCTACCACCTACCCAGCCTGCCTTCCCAGCCATTCAGGCAAGACTTACCTCCATGGACTGTTGATCAATCGGCAATCTTACATTTTGGATCTGTTATAGAATAAAGACCCCAAGATGGCTCGAGTGGCACTGGAATCTCTCTACAGATTACTCTGGGTTTACATGATTCGAATCAAATGTGAAAGCAACACAGCTACTCAGAGGTAAGGAGTTGACTTGTTCTGAGGGTGACCCCGTCGTTGAACCCATATTTGTAACCATGTTACTCAGGCACTGCAGAAGCTGTTTTTCTTTATTGGTGCCAGCCCTGACCCGCCTAAAACCTGCTTGTAGCTGACTGTTACTGTGAGATCTAAGGCCTCAGAACTTCACCACTGGCTTAGCAACCTTTGAACTCCATCCAGCCTCCACCAGTACTAACTAGTCCTTCCGGATCCCATTTGCCACTTTCAACAAAGGAAATAGCTGTCATTTTCTTACTGCCCTGAGTTTTTCAGAAAAAAATTTTCATAGAATAAGTATGCTAATGGAAAGGGATGAACTGGTATGTTTTCTCTTTTTTTAAATCCTCTCTGATACTGAAATAAGATGAACCGTGTGCCTTTTTCCTGACAGTACTAGAACTCAGCCAATCTTGCTTGTTTTCGCTGTTTTTCCTTTCTCTTCCAGCCGACTTATAACCATCATCACAACACTTTTCCCCAAAGGATCCCGTGGTGTAGTACCAAGGGATATGCCTCTGAACATCTTTGTGAAAATCATCCAGTTCATCGCCCAGGTAATGCAGACATTTCTGGCCATAAGTATGTTCTAATTGCTTTCAAGTTTCCCATCTCCTTCAGATGAAGTAATAAATGTGAAAAGGCCACAGTAATACTGCATACAGTTAGACATTTTAGAAAGCATTTGAGTGTTTTCCCACACCACTTATTCTTTTGCTTGAAAAAAAAATTGTCACATGAATATGTCAAGTGTCTTCAGCATGTAAGAAATAAATTGAGATAGAGGTTAAATGACCTATCCGAGGTCACAAACTACTAGTAAAATAGCCTGTAGTAGTTCCTGAGCATCAGCAAGGTCTAAGTTTGATCCCAGCACTGACAGAAAATAGAAAACTTCTATAAAAGAGACTCTTGACTCTCCCGCCCCACTTTTCCCAGTTCTCTGCCTTGTGTTCTACAAATAGGCAGGAATAAAAGGGTCTGGTGTTTGGCAGAAATTTAAATTTTGAAAAGAGCCAATATAGTGAAATCTGCAGAGTAAATAGTAATTTTCTAATTTTCCTCTGTGAAAAAGAATTTTGTAGGGAAATTAGCATTTATCAACTTTATTCTTTGCCAAAACTATTCTAAGCATTTTACACATGAATTAATTTACTTTAAAACCAAGTCCAGTAATGTTAAAATAAATGTTAGCTGTAGTTTCCTATTCAAACATAAGATTTTTTACTTTGGGGGATGGTTGGTAAAGTGTGGGGGACTGAACCCAGGGAGGACCTAGGACATGCCAGGTATGTACTCTACTACTGAATCATACCTCTAGTCTATCTTTTACTCTTTAAAATACTTCATCAGTAAATTCTTTGATGGAGCTTTGACCTCTGTGACTTACAGAGAACCAGAAAATCTTCTATTCCGGTTCAGCCTTTGTCATTAGTAGAACCTTTACCTCAAGCAAAAGAACATTTTTGTCTGTATCTTTATCTGTAAAATGAGGGTATAAATCCTTGCCCAGTATGTCTCAGAATACTGCATGACTGAAATGAAATAACAGGCATACAAATATTGTTGAAGTACTGTTGACATTAACAATAAAGATTTAAGGTTCACTATGCACAGACTAGTTAATATATAGGCATTCCTCTCTGTGTTGGATCCAGTGAAAGTTCTCTTTAATATGTGTACTTAGAGAAAGTGTATTGCTTGCTCTGCAGGTAGAAATTTAATATAACTTTTCTAAATGTAGTTATGAGCTGTTGAAAATGTGCTTTGACTCTTCTGGAATGTATTATATAAAATGAATATGTCATATTATCTTAAAAGCTACTAACCACGTTACTAGACTCTGCTTTCAATGTTCTCAAATAAGTAACCTTAGTATGCCTTATGTGTTAAATATTCTTCCTGGTTGGAATTAATTTTTATAATATAAGCCAGAGAATGTTTCAATGTTAGAGAGTAGGAAAAAATGATACCATTAAATAATATTTTGTTCAGCTGAGTTTCAAAACATTACCAGCATTTTTAGTGCAAGTAGGAGGAACCAAGGCTGTTTCTAGGCCCCCAGGTGTTGTGGGGTTTTTGTTGTTTTTTTAACCTCTAAAAAAATCTTTATTCAGAATTTCATACATGCATATAAGGTGTTTTGATCAAATCCATGCCCACTCCCTCCCCTCAAACACCTCCCGTATCTCCCCATCACTTTTTTCTGAAAACTTCGTGTTCTTTCTTTCTTTCTTTCTTTCTTTCTTTCTTTCTTTCTTTCTTTCTTTCTTTCTTTCTTTTTTTATGGGGCTTTTGGATACTCTAACATTCACCTTCTGAAGAGGTAACCCTAAAATCTTTTAAGGATTAGATAAGAGTTCCCAAATACTTTGGCATTTTTGGCCTTTGGAACAGAGTATGTTGGCTCAGAGGCCCAAGGACATTTTTACTTCGTTTTTGATACTCTGTGTTCTTGGAGCTAATTCTGTGTGTTATGTAATGGTGGCATCTCCACGCAGCTGCAGGAACAGAAGCAGATCCTCTGGCCATTATGTGCCTGATCTTCCCTCAGAGGCTCTGTGTGACCTATAAAACTGAGCAGCACCCCTATCCTTTTAGCAGCCACCTGTTTGTTGCATATGGTGAAACTGCCATTTGATATTGAACCTGTAATTCAATGTTTTTATTTTGTTTGTTTTCTTATGTTCCCTCCAGGAACGTCTAGATTTTGCAATGAAAGAAATCATTTTTGACTTTCTTTGTGTGGGAAAACCAGCCAAAGCTTTCAGTCTCAACCCAGAGGTATGAAGGATCCTTCTATGTGCTTCTGACAGAGCATGTATTCACAAAGCCATATCTTTGCTTTGAAACTTTGGGGGTTCAGATGAGGGATGATCCTCTCTGAAGTTTTCTATTTGTTTCTGTTCATGTCCAAATTCAGAGGATGGTTTTTCAGAAGTCAATTTGGGGGCGAATAGATTTGAGATAAAAAAATGTTGGTGTGCCACCATATTCCGTGCTTGTAAATTGGAGTGATTCTTACCTCAAAGGATCATCTGTTGCTACAAGTTAGATTGTTTTATTTTAGAAAAGTAAGTCCTTGCACTTGTAAGTATGTTAGTGCAGAATAATACGTTCAGTATTAGGAAGTGATGAAACAGACAAGAACAAATACTGGTAAGAGCAAAATTACTACCACATAATAAAAACCAAATAACCTGTGTGCAACATATGTTTCTGTGACAGTATTCCAGCTCAAAGGCCAGGCATCTTATGGAAATGAGTCCGTGGTGGGTGTTATATACAGTGTGGAATAGTTAGGGCTATGCAAATGAATAGCACATTGAGTCTTAAACTTTTAAAAACAGTCAGCTGACAGAATTATACCTGGCAAGCTGCCTTTTTTCAGCCCTTTCCCTGTGAGATTATAGAAGGAACACTGGACCAGGCACCAGGGAGCTGACTTTGCCACTCGCCACAGGCACAGCTTCTTTTTCTAGCTGTGTAACATTTACTCCTGACTCTGAGATTTTTTTGCTAGTAAAATGGACAAAATACTTCACAAAAGCAGATACTGGGTATGATACATTTCAAACTAAGAAGGGCATGAAGGACAGAGAGAGGAAAAGAAGGAAGAAAAGCGGGTAAAGAAACTCCATACAGTCAAATAGGTTTGAAATATTATTTTATCCTCACTGTGATAGTCTGACTCATTCATCTTGTCATTAAGGAAGGAGGTCCAGAGCACAGAGGCTCAGCATAGCTTGTTAGTTGCCCCAGAATCCCCTGCTCCTCTCCACCACACCCTGCATTCTCTTCTTGACAGCTAGGTTGCCACATGTCTGTGAGCAGAACAAGAGGCCAAAATATGGGAGTTTCTATCTAATGACTATTGACCTAACAATCCTCTGGAATGGCTGCTGCCAGGGTCAGTAGCTCAGTGGGAGAGGGTCAAATCCAGGGGCCTGATGGAGGCCCAGAGATGAACAGTAATAGACTTCTCTTGCTGGCAAAGTTCTCAACATAGTTTTTATTTCTCAGTAGTCATAAGCCTACTATTTTAACAATTTTCAGAATTACTGAGCTACTTGTCTAAAGAGAACATCTAAAAAGTTATTACCATTCCAGATGTGGTAATGCTCACCTGTAATCCCAGTACTCAAGACTGAGGCAGAAGGATCATGAGTTTGAGTCTAGACTGGCCTGCATAGCAAAACCCTGACTCAAACAAACTGCCGTCATTATCACCATGTATAAAATTTATCTTGGATCTATCTACAAACACTTCATTCAGTCAAGGGTGCAGTAGCTAGCCTGTCTGTGCAGAGCAGTTAGAATTGTGTTAGATAGAAGAAAATACTTAAGTACTATCTTCTAAAATACTTAAGTATTATCTTCCACGTCCCTTTTTTATTTTTTATTACATTTTATTTACTTACTGTGATTTATTTATTATGTATGTCTGTACATGAGCGTGTCATGGTATGAGTACGGAGGTCAGGGGACAGTTTTCAGGAATCTGTTCTCTCCTTCTACCATGTGGGTCCCATAGATCAAACTTAAGTTGTCATGCTTGGCATCAAGCATCTTTACCCACTGAATCACTACACAGGCCCTCTTTCATGTCTCTTCATCTTGTAGGGTCATGGAAGAATTTTTTTATTAGTAGTTGGCTGCTATAAGCCCAACAGAATATACATTCCCCCCCCCCAAATACCGATATCCATAGTCTATGAAGCATAAGTTACATGTTGGATGAAATATGTGATGAAACTGTTGGGCACAGTTTCTCAGAAAACAAAACCAGATAGGATTTTTGAGGGGGAATTGTTTGTTGTTTGTTTGTTTTATTCCACGGGGTCTCAAAAGATCTCTGGCCTTGAACTCACTATGTAGATAAGGATGACCTTGAACTTTTGATCCTCCTGCTCCAGTATCTCAAGTGCTAGGATTAGAGGCATGTGCCACCATGCCGGCCTCCAGATGGGCTCTTGAATAATTTTCTGGAAGCAGCTTATGTAACAAGGCTCAGAGATCTAAAGGGTTGTTTTAATACAAAGTGTATTTAGCACAACTCAAAAGTTAGATAATTTGCAAGTAGTTGTCTTATTTGGTTTGGGCCTATTATACTTGCTGTATATACTTTCATCATTGTGAAAGCAGGCCTATCTGTGAGAAACACTTCTAGGTCATCATTTCCACTCATTTTTTCTTGATATAGAAATAATGGAAGTGGAGTACCTACTCAGTGCTGGAGAAAAGAAAACAATAATAGAGGCTGATAAACTGGAAATGAAAACATAAGTGGAGAGAAATACCCTTGATCCTGTTGATAAGCACTCAATTATCCACAAATTGTTCCCAATAATAACCTGATTTATAGTCACTATAGAGGTCAGCAAACTAATTTTTAAATCTTATATGAAAAATCAAAAGAACTACAACAAATGATATTAAGTTCAAAATAGGAAAAATAAAGAAAACTAATAAAAATAATAATAAAAGAAAAAAAAAACAAAAAAAAACCCCGACCTCCCTCTGCTTCCCTGGGCCTGCACAACCCACAGGCCTCTCTCAAGGGTAAGCCGTCCGATTGCGGCAAACTAATTTTTAAATCTTATATGAAAAATCAAAAGAACTACAACAAATGATATTAAGTTCAAAATAGGAAAAATAAAGAAAACTAATAAAAATAATAATAAAAGAAAAAAAAAACAAAAAAAAACCCCGACCTCCCTCTGCTTCCCTGGGCCTGCACAACCCACAGGCCTCTCTCCAGGGTAAGCCGTCCGATTGCACCCTCTGGGCCTTGACTCCCCCATCCTCACTCACCCTCCCATCTCTCCCCCCTGTCTCTCCTCCTAGCCTGGGACATGTCCAGTTCCTTGTCTTGGCGCCCCAGACACCAGGGGAACAACAACTGCTTTGTGATCCTTTGCATCCAGACCAACCCAGTTCCTTCTGGGGTCCCTGGGAGCCCTCTGGGCCTGGCCCCCGCCTTCACCTCCCTCTGCTTCTCTGGGCTGCACAAACCCACCAGGCTCTTTCCTGGATGCAAGGCTGACCTTTCCATTTCCTGATCCTTTGCATCTAGACCAACCTAGTTCCTCAGTGCTGTCCCTGGGAGCCCTTGGGGCCTCTTCCCATCCCCATCTCCCTTTGCATCTCTGGGTGGCATGGCCACCAGCTGCCCTAGACCAGCATCTTTCCTGGGCCCTGCTCCCAGGCCAGTCCAACCCCCAAATTCCTGAGGCCAAAATCTTTCCTGGAGGGATCCAGACCTTAGGAGAAACCTTGAGAGCATCTGAAGGGCCTCATCTGACTTGGGCCTCTGTGGAAATTCCTAAAGACAAAAGCAGTCTGGCCACTCCAATATAAAATCAAAAGAGACCGAAAGCTTAGAGGAACCAGCTTTTCATGCCCCAGAAGTAAACCACAAAGACACATAAAGTTAACAAAAAGAAGCAGACCTGAACTTGAAGCCTTGAGTCTCACACAAGAATCAGAAACTACAAAAGAAATTCACATGTCAAAATCACAGAGAAAAAATAATAACATGAAAAACCAAAATAACATATCCCCACCAAATACCAATAATCCTCTAAAGGAGTACAATGAGAACCCCCTAAAGATAATGCAGGACATGGAACTCAAAAGAACAATTATAAACATGATAAAAGAATTCAGTGAATTTAAAGAACACACAAAT
>NW_008360317.1:3184580-3184991 GCF_000622305.1 Nannospalax galili | reverse complement strand
ACATATAAAGGAAAACCCATTAGGATTACAGCTGACTTTTCAATGCAAACTATGAAAGCCAGAAGAGCCTGGACCAAAGTATTCCCAGTGTTAAATGACCACAGATGCCAACCCAGATTACTATATCCAGCCAAAATGTCTATTATAGTTGAAGGGGAAAGAAAAATCTTCCATGACATAAATAGGCTGAAGGAATTCTTGTCCACAAAACGAGCCCTTCAGAGAGTTCTGGGAGCAATACAAAGAGCTGAAGAAAGGAATGACTATACCCAAGGGGTTGCAGAAAGAACTCCAAGGAAAGTATAACAGTGTAAAAGTACAGCTAAAGCAAGAATGTAAACAAATAAAAATGACAGGATTCAATACTCATCTTTCATTACTAATTTTAAATATTAACGGACTAAACACCCA
>NW_008360317.1:3178813-3182144 GCF_000622305.1 Nannospalax galili | reverse complement strand
GATGCAAGCGCCAACATCTCAGTGTTAGTAGCAAAAGCAATGAGTCTTTCTGCAAGGAACAATATATTCTAAAATGAGATGGAGATCTCTTTTAAAGGTTAAATCTCATTCAATTTTATGTCTTACAGGGCTTATACTAAGTTCAACATTGTATAACTGTATTAATTCAACTGTGAACCTAGAAACTTATAGCCACTTGTGAAAGAGATGTACTCTTGCTCTGGAGTGTGTTAACTGAATATGTTAAAGCTGTAATGAAATGCCTCTTCTAATCATGTAGCTACTTAAAAAAATAAATAAATAAATAAATAAGCCTCTGCTTCCCTAAAAAAAAAAAAAGAAGAAGAAGAAGAAAGAAAAGAAAAAATAAGAAAAAATTAAAAAACTCCAGATCTCCTGGAAATGGAATTACAGACAGTTGTTCGCCACCATGTGGGTGCTGGGAACCAAACCCAGATCCTCTGCATGAACAGTCAGTGCTCTTAACCACTGAGCCATCTCTCTAGCTCTACCTCAGTTTCTTGCATAGTAGGATTACAGCATAGCCTGATTTCAAGATTTATTATAAAGTTATCTATCCACCAAATCAGTGTAGTCATGCCAAGATGAATATAAAAAGCAACTGAACAGAATGGAGAACATAGAAAGAGCCACACACACTATGGTCAACTTATTTTCAACAATGGAAATTGCTTTGGTGGGTAAAAGACTATCTTCCCAATAAATGGCACTGAGTAGTTGGATGTCTGATTTAAAAAAAAAAAAAAGGAACTTTGGCCCTTAATTTGCACTGTAAACAAAAATGAGCTCAAAATGGATCATAATATAACCTAAATATAAAACCCAGCACTATAAATCTTCCAAGAAAAAAAATAGGAAAACGTCTGTGTCCCTCAAGTGGACAAAATTTCCTAGCATGTAAAAATAATAAGTCACAAAAGAAAAAGTTAATAAATTGAATATAATTGTTTTAAGTGTGCATATTGATAAAATATATTTAATAGAGAGTTGCAGACTGTGAGAAAATAGTTTCACATACCAGACAAAGTACTTCTTTCCAGAATATATAAAGCACTCTTACAACTCTGTAATAGGAAAATAAATAACCCAGTTTTAAAATAGGAAAAAATCAACAGCCTCTTCATCACAGAAGAGATATAAACAGCCAGTAAGGCAGGTCAGTGTCATTGGTTACTAGGGAAATC
Source organism: Nannospalax galili (assembly GCF_000622305.1). Lineage (NCBI taxonomy): Eukaryota > Metazoa > Chordata > Mammalia > Rodentia > Spalacidae > Nannospalax > Nannospalax galili. The sequence goes on along the minus strand of NW_008360317.1, from coordinate 3,180,939 downwards.
TAAGATAAAAACCACTAAGAGATGTGCTTGGGGTGGGATCCAAAGCAGTGGGAGCAGTGCTGTTCAGTGTGAATTTGCTACAGAAAGCAGGGGTTTGCTGATTCCTCCCTCAGAATCAGTGTTATGCCTTAGCTGAACTCAGAACAGGGTTTCTTCTCAGAGGCCCAATATCCTTTCATGAGTAATAAGTTCTATAACCTTTGGTTTTTAACTTTTATTCTCAAACTTGCTGGCTTTTGAAATCAAAGATCAAGAATAGATGCTTCTTTTGTGATTCATATTTGGAACTCAATGCTCTCATTCCATCTTTGAATTAAAATGTGGTGTCTCCTTCTACAAGGCATTTGAGCCTGTTGTGTGCCTCAGTTTACCTTAGTTGCATCTGCTCACAAGAGGACTCCCTGTCTCTTTGATGTTTCCCCTCCATACATTCATCCTTTTAATAGAGTATGATTTGTCCCATTTCAAACACGTCCTTCTTGGGGCTGGAGAGATGGCTCAGCGGTTAAGAACACTGGTTGTTCTTGCAAGACTGAGGTTTGAATCCCAGCACCCACATGGCAGCTAATAACTGTCCAAAACTCCAGTCCCAGGGGATCGGACAGCCTCTTCTGACTTCCAGGGGTATTGCACGACACGGGTGCACTTACCTGCATGCAGGCAATATATGCATACACATAAAATAAAAATAAATAAAATCAAACATGTCCTCTACATTTTATGAACATCTTCCTGATTGTTCTCTGGTGATAAACAGTGTCAGATTATTTTCACAGGCCTGGCCTAGATGCTTGTGCCTTTTAAATTACTGTCCCTTACTAATCTAGACTGCAAGCCAAGCTTAACTTCCCTAAAGACTAATGACTTAATTTCACTACTGTAATTGGGTCTTTTCTTTGATCATGGACACATTGTCTCTTACAGAGAATGAACATTGGTTTACGAGCATTCTTGGTGATAGCTGATAGCTTGCAGCAGAAAGATGGTGAGCCTCCCATGCCAGTAACTGGAGCTGTGTTGCCTTCTGGAAACACATTGAGAGTAAAGAAAACATATTTGAGTAAGACACTAACTGAAGAGGAAGCCAAAATGATAGGTAGGTTTCAAACATGTTAGAGTTGGCTATGAAGCCTTGAAGATCACCATCAGATCCTTACTGAAGTGAGAGGCACTTTTAAAAAAAAAGGTCTTTGAAATGTAGCTGCTGAAGCTTTCCAGGACAGTTGTGCTGATTGATTCATGCTGTGTTTTGGTTTTGCTGCCCTTTAAACTTTTTAGGACTTCCTGGTAAATATTTTTCCACCTAAATGTTGGCCTTTTAACTGGGTCCTTATAAATATCTAGTATTGGTTATCAGTTATCTACAGTTTTCAGTAAGTTTCAAGTATAATCTTGTTTATAATTTGTTCATTCTTTTCTAAAGAAAATTTCCAGCTGGGTATGGTGGCGGACATCTTTAGTCCCAGCACTTGGGAGGCAGAGGCAGGTGGATCTCTGTGAGTTTGCTGATCCCAGCCTGATCTACCAGGGACTATTCTGTACAACTTTTATTCTCCCCAGGCCCCAGAAAAAAAAAAAAAAAAAAAAAAAAAAAAAAGAAAGAAATTTTCCTTCTTTTTTTCAGTAATATTGTTCTAATATTTGTATTTTAAGTATGCCAATTCCTATAAACACTAAGTTACATTATAGATGTAATCTGCATGAGATTCTTCTCTCTAATTTAGCTTTCTTAATCCAAAGAATGTGGATTAAGAGGTGATTTTTTTTTTTTTTTGCATTTGGTTATCCTTTTTAAGTACCCAAATTTAGAAACTATTACAAGCTGTGTTAATTCCCAAATTCCAAAGATATGAAGGAAATACCTACAGAAACTCTTCACTTTAACATATTGATTATGGGGCTGGGGAGATGGATTTGCAGTTAAGAGCACTGGATGCACGTGCAAAGGACCCAAGTTTGATTCCCAGCATCCACATGGCAGCTAACAATCATCCATAACTCCAGTTCTATGGCAATCCAGCACCCTCTTCTGACCTTTGTGAGCACTGCACAACATGGGTGCACTTACATACATGCAGGCAATACACTCATACACATAAATAAAATAAATAAAATATTTTAAAACA
>NW_008360317.1:3108880-3178683 GCF_000622305.1 Nannospalax galili | reverse complement strand
GTAAGACTTTACATAGGTCTAAACTACTTTTCCCTCATTTTAAAATTTATGCTGTAAGTCATTTTGTTTATTAAAGAATTTGTGTATATATCTCAGAGAACAATTTAAAATTATCAAATTTTTAACCCAAAATGAGAATTGTTCTTTATTCATATAACTTCTAATGATGGAAGTTATATGAATCAAAATGTTTTCTTTTTTAACTTTTGTGGAAAATATTTCTCAGTGACCTATTTAAAGTCTTACTAATTAAAAAATGATTCTTTGGTGAACACTTCCAAAGTACAGGGCACTGTGTCAAGAGCTATGCCGAGACCAAGTGACCAACCAAGTCATTGGCTCAGAGGATCCTCAGAAAAAAAAAAAAAAATGTTGCAGAGTATGAGTAAACCAGGACATGATTCTTTGATAGTTAAAATGTAACTAATGCATGTTTTCTAGGCATGTCCCTGTATTACTCTCAAGTTCGCAAAGCTGTAGACAACATTTTAAGGCACCTTGATAAAGAGGTGGGACGATGCATGATGTTAACTAACATCCAGATGTTAAATAAAGAACCAGAAGACATGATCACGTGAGTACAGTGCGGCCTGCTAAGGAGGGGAGAGGAGGCAGAAAACAGGTGGAGTCTTCCCATTTCCTCTCCTACCTGTGCTGATTTGATTTGGTCTTACCTTCCTTGACTGGATTTCTGAGGAGTGGTCAGGATAGTAAAAGAAATACACTGATAATATTCAACTAAAAATAAGTTCAAAACTGAGATTGACCTAGTTGGGTTATATCTTGTGTCATTACGCCAGTAAAATGAGACCCACAACTCATTCTGGCCCACATAAAGGTCTGGATTTAATGTAGATGTGTTTTCCTTATGATTTCACCAGTGCTTCAAACTGTTTCTAAGATAATTCTTTACTTTTTCACATTCAACCCCAAATAAGGCTAGGAAGATTTTTCATGATAGATTTTAGAGGCAGATTCCTGAGTGGAAAATAACTTGCAGTAAAATGAGACCCACAACTCATTCTGGCCCACATAAAGGTCTGGATTTAATGTAGATGTGTTTTTCTTATTATTTCACCAGTGCTTCAAACTGTTTCTAAGATAATTCTTTACCTTTTCACATTCAACCCCAAATAAGGCTAGGAAGATTTTTCATGATAGATTTTAGAGGCAGATTCCTGAGTGGAAAATAACTTGTTGCTTCATTAAAAAAAAAAACAAAAACAAAAAAAAACAAAAAACAAAAAAAACAGAAATGTTAGGGAATCATACAAACATTTGGGTGGAGGTGCATAGCACTAATGGGAAGTCATCTGAGCTGGTATTTGAGGCTGGTCCACCACGTTCCCAGGCCCTGTTTAGGATATTAACTTGAGCAAAGAGCATTCTGTATTGCTTAACCTCCATTCCTCATTTCTTTTGCAGCTAGGTTAAAAAAAAAGAAGAATATAAAGAAAAGAACAAATTTAAAAAAATTTAGTATCTGTTAATAAAAGTTTGTTTTATGTTATTTTGGTGGGTTCACATGCCTCCCATAAAAGCCCCGAGACAAAGCCTGTGTTCAGAAGAGGAAATCACACATCAATTGGTTTCTGATTTAGGCTTGCTTTATCAGCTTAGAAGTCTGCCAGAGCTTGCCTTACACTTTAGGCCAGGCAGGGTTATCTGTCTTCCGACAGATACGAAAGTAATCCCAGCTGTTTAAAACATCTGGTGAGCCAGCTAAGAGTGCTTCTTAAAGCCTTCACTGTTCCCCATGACCAATTAGGAGCCATCACCAGCCTGTAACTCTGGCTATTGAGGAGGTCGTGTGAACATCTTTCTCCATCAACTGATTGGAAGTCACTGTGCAGTCTCCTCCCTCTGGAACCCTCATACTGCTCTTGCAAGAGGTCCATGAAAAAGAAGAGAAAATAATCTGTGACTTTCCACAAAAGCAGAGTCCTTTAGAAGTCGACATACACGTTTTGTTTTTCACTTGAGGATATCAAAAGGCTTGAACTTGAACTTACTCAGTTTTTATTTTTGCAGCACTAGGATGGAACCTAAGGCCTTGCACATACTTGGCAAGCACTCGACTACTGAACTATATCCCTAGCCCTGAATTTATTCTTAGCACACTTACAAAAGCATTATTGCAAGTAATGTTATGAATCAAGATTGCTATTTGACTGTGATCATTCAGTTGTAGAGAATGGATTTTGTTGCATTTCTGTTCTGACCACAGTTAGGGTACTAAAAGTCCCAGGAGGGGTTACTTATATGCTTCTTTGCATCTTAATTATTGGATCTGTATCCTACAATTGCATTACTTTGGTACTACATTTATATTTATTCTCAGAAGACTGAATCATAAGAATTTAGATATGTTGCTAGCTCCTATCACTTTGGTTACTTGAAAGACTTGATAAGTAGTTTAATTTTTCCATAAAAATTATTGTTACAGTGAGTAACAATCACATATTAAATCAATTGTAAATTAAAATCACACCACAAAATAGAATGATTCCTCCATATCTGTAGAGGATTATTTCCAGGATACCCACACTCTCAAAGATACCAAAGTATAAAGATGCTCAAGTTCATTAAAACATCATGGTATATGTATGCACAGTCTCCTATACGTTTTCAGTCACCTCTAGATTACTTGTAATACCTAACACAATGTAAATACAATGTAAGTAGCTCATACACCACACAGTTGTAATAGATTTCAGGATTTTACTTGTCATAAAAGAATTATTCGTAAGCACTTAATTTTTTTGAAAAACTGGGGAATGAGCTCTAGAAAAGAAGCAAAACTCATCAGAAAGGTTTGCAGATGTCCCTCTTGTAAAAGCCACCACCACTTGTAAACATTCAAATCCCATTCCAAATGCTAGATGGAGTGGGGCTGGAGAGATGGCTCAGTAGTAAAAGTGCACTGGCTGCTCTTGTAGAGGGCCCAAGTTCCATTCTCAACACCCACATGTTGACTAATAACCATCTATAACTCCAGTGGTACACAGAAATGCATGCAGGCAAAACACTCACACATTAAATAGGTAATAAATAAATAAATAAATAAATAAATTTTAAAGCTAGATGGAGAATTGGTGCAATATACTTGGTGACCTTTTAGTGATTTCAGTGTTTTAAAGCAGCCCACAGGGACCAGTCCCCACAGAACCCAAATGAATAGCAAGCCTGTGGTGAACTGCTATTGATATCAGTGTTTTCTGAGATTTGTGCCTTAGAATTATGTCTAGACTTTTTCAAATTCTTTAAACATAATGAAGCTTTGAGGAGCATAAGCATTGAAGAATGAATGGGGCCAGCCCCAGGTTGTTCTTAGAAGGCATCGGCTGGGTACTAGTCTTAGTTCACATATTTAATCAATTGTTTTATTTATTAATTTTCATAACTCTTTGACCTATTTAAATTCTGTCCTCAAACTCTAGGGGTGAGAGAAAGCCAAAAATAGATCTTTTCAGGACCTGTGTTGCTGCTATCCCTCGACTGCTTCCTGATGGGATGTCAAAACTTGAACTTATTGATTTGCTGGCCAGGTAGGTGAGAACTGTCATGGATGTTATTCTACCAAAATGGATTTTAATCTTTTGTCATGATTCAAAAGAGAGTAGAATTATTATTTTTCAGTTAATAGGTATTTAATTAATCAAATACTATTCTAAGCTGTATGTATGGACAAGAATAAGAAACTTTTTTTTTGTAGTACTGGATGTTGAACCTAAGGCCTCACTCATGATCAGCAGATACTTTGCCACTGAGATCCCATACCTCTTTTTACTTTATTTTGAGACAGGGTCTCACTAACTTACCCAGGCTGGCCTTGGACTCGCTCTGTAACCCAGGGTATCCTTGAATTTATGAGCTTCCTGCTTCAGCCTCACAAGTAGCTAGGGTTACTAGCGTGTACCATGAAGCCTGATTTGAAACTTTTAAATATATATATTATTTTTTCCATGCTCAAGGGGTTTAAAGTCCAATTTAAAACAAATACCTAAGTGTATAAGGTAGCTAAAACCCAAGGATGGGACTGTACAAATGAATGGCACAGAGTAGATCCATGAGTTCAGTGGGCAGCAGGATCACTGTAGACTGACAAAGTCAATGAAGAAAAGGTGCATTTTGAACTGTTTTCTGAGGAGAAGCTGGGGTTCAGAACGGTGAAGAGAAGGACATGTCTAGCTGGAAGAGTTCACTTAGGCTCTGACCCTCAGTTTGAGGCCTCCAGATCCTCTTACAAGACCAGAAAGAGACTGGTAATCTTAAACTAATTTTAGCACTTCAGAAAGCTACCAGAAATCATATTTAGCATTCTTCCCACTCCACAAGACTTCATAGCCCAACTATAATCTAAAAACCATTTGCTTTGAGTGAAATTATCTCATTATTTAGTAAGCTTCATTATCTCCTATAATCTGAAACTCCAGTTGACAACACGTCTTTGTTTTAAATGAAACTGACTACTACCTAAAAGCAGCATAGAAGGTAAAATTATCAAACACATAGGATGCAGGAAATAAGGGAGAACAAAAGCCATCATTGAGTTAATGGAAAAAGGAAGAAAAAACAGGAGTTTGGAAAGTATTCTAGTTCATTTTGTTGTACCCCATCCACTGGACCCCAAAAAGACCACCAAGGACCCAACACACCAAAATGCAAAAGCAAAGGTTTATGGTTTATTCGGGCTTAAGCTCAGGCTCTCAGACCTCACCAACTCAACGGATCCATGCTGAGAGCCCAGAGTAAGGGAGAGTGGAGCCTTTTATAGGTTTTAGACAAAGAGGGGGGAGATACCGAAGATACATTTTGGTTGGTTCAAGGAGCCCGTGCGCGCCAACATAATTTTAAACCGATTGGATGTATAAGATGCAGCCCTGGAAGTTTCTTATTGGTAGGCGCTATTCTCAGGGCTGTGGAATGTGCTGTTTTTACCTTATAGGGCAGTTTTTATGCTCGGGCTTGCTTAATCTATAGTTTCCTGGAAGGGGGGTGGGGAATAGCAGGCGGGGGTCAGGGCATGCCAGGGTATGTCTAGGCATGTCTAAAGCAGCAGCCAAGTATTTTACAGAAGCTAAAAGAGCAATTAGTGGGGGTCTGGAGGGATTGGGGGGTAGCAGGTGAATGAAGAGGGTCTCAGGGTTCTACAATTTCTGTGATAAAACACTGACTATAAACAACTTGGGGAGTGTTCTAGTTTGCTTTCAATTTGTTGTGACAAAATACTCAGACCAATATCAACTTGGGGAGTAAAGGGTTTATTTATGTATTTTTTATTACTTTTATTTTATGTGTATGAGTGTTATGCCTGCATGTAGGTAAGTGCACCCGTGTCATACAATGCCCATGGAGAACCGAAGAGACTGTCAGATCCCCTGGAACTGGAGTTACAGACAGTTTTTAGCCACCATGTGGGTGCTGGGATTCGAACCCGGGTCTTCTGCAAGGACAGTCAGTGTTCTTAACCACTGAGCCATCTCTCCAGCCCCAGAAAGGGTTTATTTTGTCTTACATCTCCCAGGTCATGGTTCATCACTGAGGGAGACCAAGGTCGGAACTCAGTGCAGAACCTGGAGGCAGGAGCTAAAGCACAGGCCATGGAAGATAGCTGCTTACTGGCTTTCTCCCCTGGCCAATGCTCAGACTTCTTCCTTATACAGTACAACCTGTCCAGCAGTGGCACTGTCCACAGTGGGCTGGGCCCTCCCACATCTCTCAAAAATCAAGAAAATATCCCAAAGTCCAGTCCAATGGAGGCAATTCCCCAATTGAGGCTCCCTCTACCCAGATGGGTCAAGTTGACACCTAAAGCTATCCAGCACAGGGAGGAAAGGGTTTATTGCATCTTAACTCTTATAAGTGATAGTCCGTCCTTTTTTTTCCCCTTTGGTTTTGTGAAACAGGGTCTCCCTGTAGCCCCAGCTAGCTAAAACTAGATACATAGGCCAGGCTAATCTCAAACTCAAGAGATCTGCCTGTCTCTGTCTCTGCCCTCTGAGTACTGAAATTAAAGGCACCACCACCACACCTGGCCCTACAGTTCATCTTTGAGGGAAGTCATGCAGGAACTCAGGGAAGGAACCTGGAGACAGGAACTGAAGCACAGACCACAGAGGAACCTTGCTTTCTGACTTGCTTCCCCTCAGCCTGCTTTTTTATATAAGCCAGGACCACCTGCCCAGGGGTGGCACCACCCAGAGTGGACTAGGCCCGCCCACATCACTCAGCAATCAAAGAAAATGCCTCACAGACATGGCCACAGGCCAGTCTGATACAGGAAATCCCCCAATTTCAGTTCCTTCTTCCTAGGTATCCCAAGTTGACTACAGAAGCCAAGCATGACAGAAATCCAATGATAAAAAAACATAAAAGGAAATGAGCTGGGGAAATGGATTTTCAGCTACAAGGGAATGCAATAAAAATGCCATTTAGGTCTCAGAAGGTAAAGGTACTTGCCACCAAGCCTGTAAACCTGAGTTCAATCTCCAGGACCCACATGGTAGAGGAGAGAACCAACTCCTAGAAGTTGTCCTCTGACCTCCCCACACATGCCATGGCATACACATAGCCACACATGCACAATAAATACATAAAATTTTTGTGCCATTTTGGGTTCGTCAGTCTGATAACGTTGGCATAAAGGAAAGCCTAGAGCAGAGTAACACATATTAATGCTGACCCAGTGAAAGATGTACCATGTATAACCTCGGTTACACCATTCTCTAGCCTTCTGCGAGCCTCTTCCCCTCTGATTCCAAATAAAGGAACTCAATTTGTGATCCTATGGACCAAACATCCTCAGGCATCTAGGTGTCCCTGGGGAGTTGTGCCTCTCTGTTGTTGTTGTCAGGGTCCTCTCTGCCATAGACAGCTAGTTTGAACCTATCTGTTGATCCCCTCTGGCTCTTAGATAATAGATCTTATTACCTAATGTCCTTCCCATCCTTCCCGAACACCACTAGCATAAGGATGATGCTGGCTGTGATGGCTACTGAAGATCCATGACCTTCAAAACTGGTATCCCAAGCCTTAGGGTTCTCTGACAAAGCCTTCTACCCTTCTAGCTGCCATTTGTTACCCATCAATCACTGTAGCCTGTGATTGATTGATTGATTGATTGATTGATTGATTGATTGATTGATTGATTGATTGATTGATTGATTGATTGATTGATTGATTGATTGATTGACTGACTGACTGAGTGGCTGACTGACTGATTGATTGATTGTGTGCACGAGTGTCTTGCTTGCATGTGTGTAAGTGACCCATACATGCAATACCTGTGGAGATCAGAAGAGGGTATCAGATTCACTAGAACTGGAGTGGGTGCTAGGAATCGAACCCCAGTCCTCTGTAAGAGCAACCAATACTGTTAACCACTGAGCCATCTCTCCAGCCTCTGTAGCCTGTGATATGCTCTCATCAACAGCCTTCACCCAATGGAGGCTTCTATTTCCAATTCCATGCTTGGAACATACTTTAAGATGAATGTGGACTGAGGACAGAGTTCAGTATAAAAGACCTTGTATCCATGTGCGAGGCCCTAGGTCAAGTCTCCAGTATCACAGAAGGAAAAGCAAAAAGTTAAAAAGTATATAAGGTTTAGACACTTAATAGGCTTGGCTTTGCTGAGGCCCAGCAACTGGAATGTAAGTGCAGAGCACATTTGCTGGAAGCAGCAAGGCTGAGAAAAGAGGAGGAAATGGCCTGAACTGAAGGCAGCTTCTAGTTCCTGATGAGGAGACCCAAGAGGGACAGTGAAATTTGGGCAAAGGAAGAAAGACGAATGAAGAGATTAGGCTACTGTGAGGGTCATCCACTCATCGTCTCCCAGGATGAGAGCAGAGACCAAGAACAAAGAAAATGTATAGACAAATTCCAGCATGAAATGCATAGAAGCCACATGCCAGCTGGACAACAACAGAGAAGTTGACTACTGGATGTCAGTATTCCCATGGCAGGGGACCGGAGGCTGGATGTGACCATGAGTAGTCAGTAGCTAAGATTCCTCTCCACGGCCACATGGACCACCAGAGAACAAGGGGCTGCTCTCTGAGTGACGGGGGAGGCAGTAAGGGCAAACAGGGAGATGGCAGAATTGTCTTGAAAGCCTCAACTTGGTATCCCCACTTGCTGTTTTACTACTTATGTGATCTAAACATGTTATTTAAACCTTCAGCATACCTCCTTTCCCTTGGTAAAATTTTGGTAAGATTGGAATAATGCTACCTGTCTCTTAGGACGTTTGAGAGGGTTAAATGGCCTAAAGCATCTGCTGGGTTAGTCAAAAGCCTGTGGGGAAGAACCAGTTATCAGTTTAAAGTGGGCTGGGGGGACAGACTTGGCTTCGTTCAGTGATCTAGCTGGTGATTGCATACACTAAGGCCTTGGAAATGGCAGGCATTTTAGAAGACATACAGCTTCTGGGAAAGCTTCTAACACTAATTTGCTGTAGAGCTGTACAGAAGGCTCTTACCTCTGAAATCACCTTGACAGTCTAATCTGGTGACGCTAGAATCTGCAGTCCTTGGTGCCAGACAAGTGGGGAGGGAATTGTTAGACATGGTTGGAATGTCTATGCTATTTATAGTGTGTCCTGTTTATTATTATGTACATTCTTATGAAGCCCAAAGCTATGAGTAGTGTTTTTTATGAGGGAAAAGAACAAATAAATAATCTTGAGAGTTCAAGAAAATGACTGGACTATACTGGGAGCTCGTGAGAAAGCTTTTTTTAAAATAAACTTCAAAGGAAAGTCAGAGGCTCTTCTCAGAGGGAGGTAAAGAGCTTGTGACCTGCATCCTGGGTCCTATGAACCCAGGAGAAAATGAGACTCTTCAATTCCCTCCAGAGGATCAGAGGACAAAAGTGTAGTAATCCACTCGCAGTAAATGTGGGTTTCAGTTTCCACACAGGAAGTTGCCTGTTAATTTGTACCCCATAATCCAGTCAACTCTGGATTAAGTTGATTTGACACAGTATGTACAGTCTACTCAGAGAGGGGTGAGGCCTTGATTTCAGATGTTTCACACTTATCGCATGGTGCATATTTAGTGGAAATTTTGGTTTTCTTTATAATTGGCAAAATGACTCAGGCTCCTATCCTTTACCAATTCAGTTCCCTGTATGGGAATTCAAAGATGTCCTTCCACACAGTTGCTGCAAGCACCCATTCCAGCATTTCTGGTTATACCTGAGTACCACAGATATAGAACCCTTAAACTGGCACTGGTATGTTGAGCATGACATGGCATGTGGAATGAAATTAGCAAGGCTCCTTCTCCAACTACTAAGTTTCTGATTTTATATGTAGCTCATAATGGCTGAGTGTGAGAAATCTTACCCTATAGGCTTCATGAAGGCTGTGGAGACATTCCTAACATCATGATCAAACCCCAAGTGGCTCTGCCGTCCAGCCCTTACACTAGAGACTACCTGGTTTAGCTGTCTGGGTCCCCCAAGCAATCTCCACATACAATGTCCTGGGAGCTTGCTTCTCCCTAGGCATTCACCATCTTTTCTCTCTCACCTCCCAGATACATCCTGCTGCTCCCTTTGACCACAAGAGAGACCTTGTCTCTGACAGCCCAAAGTGCCTGTCATCTGTCACATCCCCAGTACCATTTGTGCACTAAGGGTCTGATGTTCAATATTAACCGCCACCAAAAAATTTGATTTCATTTATATGACACCCACTTCATAGGGAGCTAAATGAGAATTAAATAATGCATAGAAATCACGTGCAAAGTGTCTTGTACACAATCTTTGACAGCGTTATTATTTTTATGTATCTTCGATTTTTGCATAATAGATTCCATGTTATACAATGTGTTTCATATACATTGTTATGTATGCTAGGTACATATACACCCATCCCTGATTTTAGACAAGGAGATTAAACTTCAGAAAGTTACAGCTGGTTACTTAAATTTGCAGAACTTTCCTGAAATCAAATATCATTGCTTTCATTCATGCCAAATTTTTAAAAGTACCTTTAATTCAGTTTTTTAATTTGTGGAAATGTCTACAACGCATACACAATTCCATGATCTTCTGTGATATCTGAAATAGATTAGCTATTTACTCTTTTATTTTTAAGCATGCTTGCGTTGTCAAAAGTGGTTATTTTGTGTAGCAAAGAGAGCTAGTTCCAGTTGTATAAATTGCCTCTCGATAACTCAGTATTTTTTTGTTTGAACGGAAAGATAGTTCAAACACAAGAATTCAGAAGTTCTCTCTCTAATGCTCTCCCAGACAAAATTGCCTTGCCTTCTGGTGAACTAGTGCACAGGCCAGCAGCCTGCTTCTCCACTTCCTGGGTTCCGCTTTGCAGCCCTTTCTGCCTCCACCTAATAATCTCTTATTTGTCTTGTCATAGTTTAGATAGAAAGATTTCTCCTAATTGATCTGTCCTTCAGCTTCCATGCTTTGTCAATTTGAAATACTCCCTTTTCCTTTGTATAACAACCAAATTATTGAAAATGACTTAGCTGATCCATGGCTGAGGAGGTTTGCATTCTAAGTCAATTACCTGATCTGAACAACCAAGAGAGCAGTTTTGTCAAGTTGTATTTATCCCCATATTTTTTAGCATGTCCTTACATGTTCAGCCACAATCTCATGCAAGAAGTATGTCCCTTTGGGATCATGCCATTGGCTTGTTCTAGACTGCTGCACGTGGAGCCCTAGAACACATTGCAGTGGCACACATGGCCAGTGCAGAAACAGCCCCACATGTTCTCAATGATCCAAGCTATTGTAACCACACCAGGCCTGGTCACAGCTTCTCATGCCAGCTGCCTGGAGGAACAGCTGCACTGATGTTGCAATGTTGGGTGTTTGGGGTGTGCTTTACTCCTGTGTCCCTGTGGAGACCTTTGAAGTCCCCTTGGTGACTTTATTTGTATGTACCTGAGTCTCTGATAAAGATTCAGAGAACCAGATTTGCTTCTGGAGGAACATGTGAATATCATCATTTCAAGAGGCGTGACTACCCAGAATAGTAAAGGTTACACAGCTCTGGCTCCCAGGGTCTTAAAAATGGTCTTGCACTATAGGCTTGAAGTTAAGACAGATTCCAGATTGCAAGCTGTTCCTGATAGCAAAGGTAGATTGAGGAATCAAATTACTCTCATTGAGAAAGCTCAGAGCATCGATGCTTAATGGTTTCATCCAAATACAGCATGACATAGCTTTCCTTCTTGATGTTTGCCTAGTTTCAGGACTGTGTTGTTTTGCTATAGAAGCCGAAACAAAGCGCCATGCACTGGAGGCTTAAATAAGAGCAGTGAAGTGTCTCTCAGGTCTGGAGATTGCAAATTCAAGATCAGGATGTGAGCAGGGCTGCTTCCCTCTGAGCACTGTGAGACAGTGTCTGTTCTGAACCTCTCAGCTTACTTCTCGTGGCTCGCCTGGCTTGTAGAAGCATCCCCATGATCACCATCTCTATCTTCTCGTGTTATGCTCCTGTGGTGCTTGTCTGTCTCTGGAAGTCCTCTTATGAGGATGGCAGTCATGGTACACTATAGTAACCCTCTACAACCCTAGCCTTATGTAAATATTTCTGCAGTAGCCCCAAATAAGGTTTTATTGTGTAAGACAGAGGGGTAAGATAATCAATTTTATGGGAGACACAATTCAACCCAGTATCTTTCCTATCAATTAATATTTATTCATTTAATTCCAATTCCTAGTTATGATGATATTACCTACCTAAAAATAGTGGTTTTATATCTGTGGAAGATTATTGCCTAAGAAATACAAGACCATGAACAGCTATAAATATAATAAATTAGAATCCTAAACTTAAAACAAGAAAAAGACTTGGCAAGTACTTTTTTATATAAACTAGTAATTTCAGACTATGGACGACAAAGATGACTCAACTGCTTACAGGGACTGAGGAGATGGCTCAGTGGTTAAGAGCACTAGCTGTTCTTACAGAGGACCCGGGTTCAATTCCCAAGACCCACATGGCAGCTAACAAGCATCTGTAATTCCAGTTCCAGGGGGGATCCAACGCTCTCTTCTGACCTCCCATAGACATTGTACAACACAGGTACACTAACACACATGAAGGCAATACACTCATACACATAAAATAATTTTTTTAAAAAAAACATTGCTTACACAGGGAGAGGATATTTCCTCTCCAAATGGGTAGACTTCAAGCCCTCTACCACAGCTTTAACCAGAGCAGTGCAGATTCTGTGTGTTAGATAGGGGGCTTTATATTAGCGTTCTGCTGAGAGACAGAAACAATCTGATAGGTATTTTGAGAGAAGGAGCTATATTATAAGGAGTTGAGCAATGCAGTTAAGGAAGTAAATAAGTCAAAAATCTGAAGAATAGACTTAACAGTCTGGAGACATAGGAGAACCAAGTTTCTAGTCTGTATTCCAGAGGCCATCTATGGTAGATCCAGGACAGCCAGTGTTACACTCAAAGTCCGAAGGGTACCTGCTGGAGATTTCTGTCTTTCTCAAGGAAGGCAATGTCATTCACAGGATGGAGAGCAAGGTGTGTCACTCAGTATACAAACTTAAATATTGATCTCCCCCAAAACACTCTCACAAGTTACCCAGAGCAGCCCAGCTCAGTAGACTTAAAATTAGCCATCATGGAGTTTGTGTTTATTTGTTTGTTTTTAAAAAAATATCTGCTGCTGATTGAAATAAAGGAAAGTTTGAACACTTCTCCCTTAGGCAACCCTTGATTGGAAGCCTAGGTTAAAGCTCTGTTTTCTTTCAGAAGCTAAGATCTTAAGAACTAGAGATTTGTTTGCATAAGACTTCCTGAAGAATTACCTTAGCTCTTCCTTCTCAGAATTTTTGAGACAATGTATGTGCCTTTAAGACAGGAAGTATATTTTCTGGCTCTCTGTAAATCTCTTAATCAAAGAACTTTAAAAATAAAAAAGATTTATTTTATCTTTAATTGGGAGAGTATGTGCACATGAGGGCCCATGGAGGCCAGAAGAGGGGACTGGAGTTGCAGGCGGCAGTTGTGAGCCAGCAGGACATGGGTCCTGGGAACCAAACTGGAGTTCTCTGCAAGAATAGCACACTTCCTTAACTGCTGAGCCATCTCTCCAGCCCCAAAGAGCTTTAGACCTGGTTTATATTATCAGATTTGGACCAATTCGTGCACTTCCTGTTTTAAACAATAAGAAAGAAGATTTCTTATCTTACCAAGCTTTTGAAATGTTATCTATTCAGTAGTGTATAATTGGAGTAATTCCTAACCTACCTACCTGCTTTGGGGCAAAAAAAGGATTAGAAGCCTTGGATTAGAATCCTGGCCTTCTTTTTCTCCATATAATTCTGAGCAACTTTCATAACTGCTCTGGGCCACAACTTTTTCTATTTTGGGAGGATGTTATTTGCCTGCCGATGAAGGTCACTGTGGTCTTGGTACATTATTTTCTAATTCTAACACACCCAGACCATGAAATCCTAGAAATTCTACCTTCTGACATCTTTAATCTCCAACTCTCCCTGCCTTGACAGGAACTGGTTGACTCAAGGTAATAACTAAGTTTTCCCAGTGACCACATGCTCTTGACCTTGGTCTGATTTCTTCTTTGAGGTAGCCTTCTTGCTCCTGCCTGACTCGCCTTCCTCGCCTTTCTCAAAGGAAACCGAATCACGTTTCCTTCCCTATAACTCCCAGTATGTTTTCTTCTTCTAATAATATGACTAGTGCTTTGCTAGTTAGAGTGCTTCCTGCATGTTCCTTGTTGTAAATGCCGTAGATCATCTCAATGAACCTTAGTTACAAAGAGGTTTATGAGCCAATAGTAGGTCTCCTCATTTTCCAAATGAGGGCTCTGAGGCTTTCAGAGATTAAGAAGGTAGCGTGAGATAATAAGGTCAGGTAGATCACACCCTGATTCAGGTATCTTGATACCAGAGCACACACTCATAACCCCTTCCTTATAATGATGCCGCCCTCAGTGACCCACAGACCCTTCAACAGCTGCCCCTGATTACTCCACAGTATTGTGCACATATTCACAAATCTGCTCCTTATCCCTCAGAGGCATCCATGTTGGCCTACTTCACCCCCATATCCTAAATACTGTATCCAATGAATATGGTACCTCAGTCTTAGCAGGCTCCCAAGTATTAGTCTGCTAAGTAAATGAAAGGACTCTATAAAGCACTTTGTTAACTATCCCAAATTGTAATGGCTAGTTTTAATTGTCAGCTTAATACAATCTAGAATCACCTGAGAAGGGAATTTTAAGATTGTCTATATTAGATTGACCTGTGGGCATGACTGTGAGGGATAATCTTGGATTTCATTAATTGAGGTGGAAAGACCCACCCACTGTTGAGTAGCACCATTCTCTAGACAGGGAACCCAGAACTATATAAAGCAGAGAAAGCTAGCCAAGCGCAAGCATGCGTGCATTAATTCATTGCTCTGTGCTCTTGCCTGTGGATATGATATGACTGTCTGCTTCAAGTTCCTACTGCCTTGACATCCCTTCAGTGACAGACTGTAACCGAGTTATGAGCTCAAATAAACCTGTTTTCACCTAAGTTGTTTTTGTTAGGGCATTTTATGACAACAACAGAAATAAACTAGGATACTTGTCCATACGAATGTCAAGATTTAATGGTATTATGATGTTTTAGATAAATAAATACACTGAAATTCTCCAGTTGACTAATTTCACGTTTCTTGGCACTATTAATATTTTGGCTCAGGTGATTCATCATCAGGTGCCATCCTGGACATCTTAGGATGCTTATCAACGTCCCTAGCTTTTGCTCACTAGAAAGAAGCCAGTATCACAGCCCAACATGTACAACCAAGAACATCTCCAAACACTGGCAAATGTTCCCTGAGAAGAAAAACTCCTTGAGAACCATTACCTAATTCTAATAGCAACTTTTTATTGACTGAACTTCTCCATGATTCCTTTAGTTTTTCTAGTACTCAGGAACTAGAATAGGGCTGGACACTAATTTTTTATGTAAGAAGTGATGTATTAAAAGTACCCATGTATAGTTAAATGTAATATGATACCTTGGAATGCATGAGACAGAAACAGGATGGTAATGGAAAACTGATGAAATTTGAAGTAGGTCTGTAGTTTAGTCAGTAGCATTGAACCAATATTGGTTTCTTAGTTTTGATAAATGTATATAGATTAAGTTAAGATGTTAATGTCAGGAGTGGCTCATGAAGTTTCTATGGAAACTCTGTTATCTTTGCAACTTTTCAGGAAATCTGAACTTAAATTTTTTTAAAATCTATTTGTATGATTATTAAGCAAAAATTAAGGTAGCCCCATTTTCAGACACAAGCAAAAGCAGAAAATTATATATTCTTTCTTAGACCACAAAGAAAATTTAATAAGGTCAACGATCTTGTCTTGCTTTTTGCAGGCTCTCAATTCACATGGACGATGAACTGCGACACATTGCACAGAATTCTCTTCAGGGGTTACTTGTCGACTTCTCGGACTGGAGAGAAGATGTACTATTTGGCTTCACTAACTTCTTGCTCCGGGAAGTGAATGACATGCATCATACCCTCCTCGATTCCTCCCTCAAGTTGCTTCTGCAGCTACTAACCCAGTGGAAACTGGTCATTCAAACACAAGGGAGAGTCTACGAACAAGCCAACAAAATCAGAAACTCAGAGGTGATTTTCCCAGGCTTCCCACCACTGTACATTCTTTTATATACTGCACACATGAAAAAATGGCAGCCCAGGGAACCTTTGGCGTTCTTCCTTCCCACTTCCTGGAAGCTGTACCTAGTACTGGCCCTTAGTTCTTCCACTGACCGCCCTGTAACAGAGAAACTCTGGATGAGATATGCCATCAACTACACAGCCATATGAGGAGCAGACATTGTTTGTTTTCTCAGAGAATTATGATTACACATTTGTTTGTAAAGACAAGACAGACAGCTTGTATTATGGCTTAGGTCGTTCATCATCAAGATGAGCTGGATGAAAACAAGACGGCTAGAACGACACAAGGTTGTGGATATAGATTCAGATGTGAATAAATACAAAAGTTGGCTGTCCACTAGGTTTTTTTTTTCCTAATTAGCATGATAGTTGTTGCTTCACCCAGTAGCTACAGAGATGAAAGTGCTGACTTGTGGTTTCTCAGTCATGCATGGTAAAAATTAATGCCAGCAGGTTCTCACTGCCAAGTGGTGAGCTGGCATTGGCAACGCAGATAGTGCTGGTTCTGGTTGGGCAGGAGCATCATTGAGGCTCCAGGGACTGGAGACTCAGGGCAGGACAGCAGTATCCAGGGAACAGTGAGGGTCACCCCCAAGGTGACATTCAGGTCCCCTGTGTGCTTCCCATGTGAACAGATGATTGTTAGAAAGACAAAAGTTCCATATAATTGGAAAAGGGAAACCAAGGTAAAGTCTACCATAGCATTTAGTTGCTTTTGCTTTAGGTTCATGTGATTGCAGTTTGGGAACTTTCAGAACCTGTCATATAAGCATACAAAATTTAGATTAGAATCTAACATTAAAAAAATAAAATGGGTATGATGGCTTACATCTAACTCTTGGGAAGCTGAGGCAGGAGGATTGTGAGTTTCAACCTGGGCTACATAGTGAGACCCTGTCTCAAAAAAAAACCCACAAATCCCTCTAAATCCTCTTTTAAAAAACTATCTTTGGGCTTGAGATATCACTCGGTGATAGAGTACTTGCCTAGCATTTATAATGCCCTGAGTTCAATAGTCCCATTATGTATATTCTCTCTCTCTCTCTCTCTCTCTCTCTCTCTCTCTCTCTCTCGCCATATATATATGAGTATTCAATTCCCAATACTATATATATATGTATATCTCAGTATTCAATTCCCAATACTATATATATAGTTGATAAATATATTCCTAGTATACTTACATCTATTTTTTTTTTTTTTTTTGAGATAGGGTCTCCCTATAGCCCAAGCTCACCTTGAACTTTCTATGTAGACCAGGCTGACCTTGATCTCACAGGGATCTTTCTGCCTCTGTCTTCCAAGTGTATACCCAACTCTCTCTCTCTCTTTAAAACTCCAACTTGAGAGTATCTTTTATCTATAGAAAATGCAAGTGAAAACAAACTAGACCATTTTGATTATATTCAGTGTAATCCCAAATGGTGTGGACAGAAGCAGTTTTGTTTCATTACTATGAACAACCTTTAGAGAGTCATTTCTTGTCAGAGATAACAGATGGTTGATGTTATTCAAAGCAACAGTGGATCTGGAAAGCAAAAAGGGAACCAAGATATTCATGAATAATAATCCGTGCACACTGTCCCTAAACCATTACAAATTGCTTTAATAGTAGTCAAATGTGCAAGAAAATGTACATCTTTTTCTTCCCTTGTTATTTTGCTAAGCCTAGAATGTTGTTCTTCTGCCCTAACAGCTCATTCCCAATGGCCCCAGCCACAGAGTGCAGTCAGAACGAGGCCCACACTGCAGCGTCCTCCACGCTGTTGAAGGCTTTGCTCTGGTTCTGCTCTGCAGCTTCCAGGTAGCCACGCGCAAACTGTCGGTGTTGATACTCAAGGAAATTCGAGCTCTGTTCATCGCCCTGGGTCAGCCAGAGGTATGGAGCAGTCTGATGACATTGCCTATTCATTTCTTCTTTCAACAGCTTTGAAATTTGGATTAAAAATTATGAATAATATATTAGTACTCTGTGTGTGTGTGTGTGTGACATGTGACAAGACAACTTAATTGTTGATACACAAGTTTTAATTATGTGATGTCACTTTGTCTTCTTAGACAAGTTTTCACTATGTAGCTCTGGCTAGCCTGAGATTCATTATGTAGACCAGGCTGGCCTTGAACTTAGAGACCTGCCTGTCTCTACCTCTTAAATTCTTGAATTAAAGATTTGCCACCACCATGCCCAACCTGTAATAGCATTCTTTGTGTTTTAAAGATGTAAATCGTTTTTTTAAGATTATTTATTTTTACTTTATGTGTATGTTTGCCTGCCTTTGTGTATGTATATCACACGTGTGTGAGTGCCCACAGAGGCCAGTAGAGGGCATCAGATCCCCTAGAACTGGAGTTGCCAAAGGTGGCCAGCTGCCGTGTGGGTGCTGGAAACCAAATCTGGGTCCTCTGCAAGAGCAGCCAATGCTCTTAACCACTGAGCCATCTCTCTAACCTCCTGTAATAACATTCTTTTTAAAAAGATTTATTTTTCTTATTTTTAAATACGTGTGTGTGTGTGTGAGTGTGTGTGTGTGTGTGTGTGTGTGTGTGTGTGTGTGTGTATGTATGCATTTATGAATTTGAGATGAGTGCAGGTGCCTGCAGAGGCCAGAGGAATTGGATCCCCCTGGTACTGGAGTTGCAAGTGAGTGTGAGCCAACTGATTTGGGTGCTGAAAATCAAGCTTAGGTCCTCTGAAGAGTAGTATGTGCTTTTAACTGTTAAACCATCTTTCCACTTCCTGTAATAGCATTCTTAATCTACTAGAGGCAAATCATATATTCTGATAGCAGCAGAAAAGACTATTCTTGGTTTACTAAAGTATCCTACTTTGCTAAAAATTTTAAGATTAATAGTCTATGAGTCATTTTTCTCGGTGTCCAGTATACATCTAATTAAGAAGATACTATATATTACAGAATAAGCTGGGAAAATAATACATCTTGTTTAAAATTATCATGGTGCCAAACCAAATAGTCTGGCTAACTGAAAGCTGTTTAATTTCCATGATGATGGAAAAATGGCACAGTAAGAAGCACGTCCTCTTGTGATAGGAGGAGGAAGAGCTGTGTGGTTCATGGATAGAACAGAGTGTGTGGTCAGTCTCCAGTGTGTTTTCTTGGAGACAAAAATTCAATCACAGTCCACATTATCAGTTACTCTAGTAGGCCAGTGACCTAAAATAAGGAGTGTTTTAGTGATCTGGCAAGGCATGTTCTTACAGGGTTTCCATTCTTTAAGCTTATCAACAACATAAACACTTCTGTAACTAATATATGATACTGGTATTTAGATTCTTGTGGACATGTGAGTCTTTGAAATTCAGGTATGTGTCTTTTCAGAACCATGTGAAATTGGAGCCTTAATTATCTTGCACATAAACTTGAAAGCCTAACTTCAGAACTACAGAGAGTTCTATTCATTGCCTCTGCATCTTGGCACTCACATCTCTGAGAAAACCTTTATCGCTATCTGGCAAGCTGTTCTGCTCCATGTCCTAAGATGAAGGCTGTGGGGTGGGTGGGAAAGACTCATTTTCCCATGGAGAGTAATCACCTCTTCTTTGTACAGGATGATGACAGGCCAATGATTGATGTCATGGATCAACTAAGTTCTTCCATTCTTGAAAGTTTCATTCATGTAGCAGTTTCAGATTCGGTAAGTAAACATTTGATCCTGCTTGCTAGCAGCTCTTAGAAAGAAAGTCTGGAACAATTTTAAAAGAGAATCAAATAAAAATTATGGACATGAATTTGAGGTTTTCATGTCAGATTAATAAATTGATGTAAATATACCTAGAAAAAGCAAGAGTAGCTTTTCAAATTATAGCATAGGGCACATTTGGATAGATTCCAAACAAAATTTGAGGCTTAAAAGTGCAGATATTTTAGAGAAAGGGAGGCGGGTCAAGCACCCACCTCTCACTGTTCTTTACTTGATTGCCCCATTGTAGTTTCATAAACATGAAATACTTGAAGTTACTTAAACATGCTACTCAAATTGAAATTCTCACTAGTTTAAATTTACAAAGCTCCTTTCAAACTTTAACTTTCAGAAAGTATCTCACAGTTTAACATTGCATAGATATTCAAGTTACCTATTTGTTCAACTAAGAGGAGGCAATAAGATGCACTGTAAAGTATATTAACATCAGTTATAGAAAATGATATTGATTTCAAGTACCACAAACAAGCCTTTCGATGTAAAGGAGCATTTTGTATGATCCGTTTTTTAGGTTTTTAGTTGTTTTGAAGACATTTTCATTGTTGTCATTTATCACTTTATACCTGCAGTTCTTAACACTATAGCATTTTAAAAATCTTTGTTTGAGCCCCACTCTAGAGAGGTGTCACTTAATTACTTGAAGATGGGCTTTACATGTGTATTAATTACTTGAAGGTGGGCTTTACGTGTATATTTTTTTAAAGTACCAGTCCTTGTGCTCCATCCCACTACTGAGCAAACCAGTTGAGAAGCACTAGACTAACAGCTTTCCCATTTAAAGAAGAAAACTGGCTTGAGTAGAAGCAATGCCTGTTAGTTTTATCCTTATTTTACTGTTATTGGCTTTGTCGCAACAAGTTATTGTGTTGCTTTAATCCCAGCATTCCGGAGGCAGAGGCAGGTGGCTCTTTGTGAGTTCGAGGCCAGCCTGGTCTACATAGTGAGTTTCAGGACCACTGGGGCTACAGAAAGACCCTGTCTCAAAAAGACAAAACACAAAACAAAAATAAAGTACAAATTTAAAAAAAAAAAAAAAGACATATAGTTAGCTTTTAAAACTTCGATCCCACCTGGGCGTGGTGGTGTACACCTTTAATCCCAGAGCTCAGGAGGCAGAGGTAGGTGGACCTCTGTGAGTTCAAGACCAGCGTGGTCTACATAGTGAGTTCCAAGCCAGTTGGGGCTACAGGAAGACCCTGTCTCAAAAAGATTTAAAAAAAAAAAGCTTCAAACGAGAAATATTTCTCTGGATTTTTAAATAAAATCAGTTTGCCTTAATTAGTGCATTTGATACTTGATCTGTGTTTAATTTTATAGCTTAACATTTCACATTTCAACATTCTCAATATGGAAATTCTATATATGTGTTACTTTTTAAAAAATATTTTATTGTTATTTTTATTTTTATGTGTATGAGTGTATTGCCTGCGTGTATGTCGCTCCCATGTCATGCAATGCTGCAGAGGTCAGAAGAGGGCGTTAGAGATCATATGGTAAGGTTATTTTTAATTTTTAATTTCTTATTTTTATTTTATTTGTATGAGAATATTGCCTGAATGTATGTGAGTGTACCTGTGTTGTGCAATGCTGTGGAGGTCAGAAGAGGGCGTTAGATTCCCCTGGAACTGGAGTTAAGGACGGTTTGTAGCTGCCATGTGGGTGCTGGGACTCGATCCCAGGTCCTCTGCAAGAGCAATCAGTGCTCTTAACCGCTAAGCCATTTCTCCAGCCCCTATATATGTGTTACTTTATAGTTTGCAAGATGTTTTCATGTTTGTTGTTTCATTTGACCCTGACATTAAGTGGGAAAGGGCTAGGTTGTAGCTCAGTGTTTGGCATGCATAAGGCCTTGAGTTCTACCCCCAGCACCAAACAAACAAAAAGAATGTTAAGCAGAAAGTCTCACAGTCATACCAAAGAGAATTAGAGTCCACACTTACCTTGGTTTACACTCACAGTCTAGTAGAGCTTTATCTGTTATGCAAATACCTTCTTCAGTTTAAAAAGCATTTTGGCAGCTTTCAGCTTCCTGAGTAAGCAGAAGGGAAATCAAAGCTGATTTAGTTATCCTTTAGAAAAGTAAAAGTACAGTAGCAATCCTGGATTCATGTTTGCTGAAGAGCTGGAGGGAGGCAGGGAATGCTGGAGTGACTGATGCCCAACTCAGAAGCCTGTCAAATATATAAAAGAATGCAAGCTTTCCATAGCCTCTTCTGACACTGAACACAAAGCCCTATTTTTGGCAATAATGATCATG
The DNA here is from genome assembly GCF_000622305.1 of Nannospalax galili. NCBI lineage: Eukaryota > Metazoa > Chordata > Mammalia > Rodentia > Spalacidae > Nannospalax > Nannospalax galili. The sequence goes on along the minus strand of NW_008360317.1, from coordinate 3,156,989 downwards.
ATAAGTACTCGAACTGTTAGCCCAGCACTGCAGACCTAACTGTGAGAGCAAAGCAGCACAGCTTCTTTTTGTCCAGTCGTTTTAACATGATATGAAAGAGTCACTTTAGTTCCTTTACATGTGTATCTTACTTTCCTGTGGATAGGTATTATATTCCTGTGATTTTGTTCTGTATCTACCAGAATCAAAAACTCTTGCATTCCAATTCCCAAGTTATCAATGATGGAGGCAGAGAGTCGACTCGGTGATTTTTCCCAGGACACAGGCTTTGGGCAGAATACTTGTTGGGATCTCATATTTCAGGCTCTGAAACTCCAGTTTTGCCCTTTCCACTCCATGAACTGTGAAGGCCAGCTGTGTAGTATGCTGCCCGTGGGAGTTCATAAACCCAGCAGATAAAGTCTATCACCTTCAATGCCCAACACACAAAAAGGCAGTTTCTTGTCTTGAAACAAAAGTTAGATTATTTGAAAATTGGTATTGCCTAAACATTGATTTAAGTACTTAAAAGAGAATTAAATGTAATAACCTACCAATATGTACATATACCTATATTGTGAGAGGTTTTCAAATATATTTGCTTGATATCATAGGGCAAGATTAAGTAGATATCTCATCTCAAAAATCACCAGTAGAATACCCTTCATAAAAGAGACTGTACTTAGCTGTTTCTCCATATCACAGGGAAGGAAGTTTGGCCTAAGTAAAGATAAAGAAAAATAATACACACACATGCACACACACATTGCAGGATAAAAACACATTTATGAATCCACACATGAGTAATCCTTAAAGATTTAAAAATTCTAAGTCTATGGCCAAGTTTAAATGTTTTGTCAAACAAATATTTAATGAATATCTTCTATGTACCGATACACAGTGCTGCATGATGTTAAAATTGTCAAAAATATGACTCTGCACATTGAATTCTGCACTTAAGACTGCTTACAGCTGGCAGAGAAACACAGCTGACTGCATACCAGTGTTGTATGGGGCCAGGTGTAGGATGGGCATTGCAAATCGAAAGCTGGCCCACTGCAGTGGCCATGAAAGGCACTGTAGAAACAGGAGCAGTAGTCTGAACCCTGGTGAATCATGTCAGTTCATCTTTGATTTATTGCCTGTTTCTTTGCCTATAGGCAACATTACCACTAACACACAATGTGGATCTGCAGTGGCTAGTGGATTGGAACGCAGTCCTGGTCAATAGCCACTATGATGTGAAGAGCCCTTCCCACGTCTGGATCTTTGCACAGTCTGTCAAAGACCCCTGGGTCCTCTGCCTCTTCAGCTTCCTCCGCCAGGAGAACCTGCCCAAGCACTGTCCCACGGCCCTTAGCTACGCCTGGCCTTATGCATTCACCCGGCTCCAGTCCGTGATGCCGCTGGTAGACCCAAAGTAAGGCATCTGTGTGTTTTCCTGGCTTCATTCTTGGTTCTCTTAAATTTTCATTTTATGTAAAATATTGTAATAACATAGTCCTCTCTTAAGGTTTTAATCTGCTACAGAATTCTTAAGTAGAGATATAGAAAAGTTTTGAACAGAGCAAGAGTTGGTTTGTTTGGCCTTAATAAAATATGGCTGCCTAAGTACACTAATACAGAAGCTGACTCCTAGTAAAAAGAGACCTTAAAGCTCTTCTGTTTATCCTAGATGGACAGCTGCCTAACTCTCTAACCCCTAATCATCTTTATTTAACAAGTGATATTTAAAGCCTGACACAGTGGCGTATGCCTAGAATCCCAGCACGTAGGAGACTGAAATGGGAGGACTGCCAAAAATTCAAGGCCAGCCTGGTCTATATAGCAAGACCCTATCTCAAACATATCTCCCAAAATTGATATTTAAAATGAAGAATTTAGTTTGAGTTTTGTTTTTGCCTCTGTATCTCCAGCAGCCCGATTAATGCCAAGAAAGCCAGCACGTCAGGCAGTGGAGACAACTATGTTACCTTGTGGAGAAATTACCTCATTCTGTGCTTTGGAGTTGCCAAACCCAGTATTATGAGCCCAGGACACTTACGAGCTTCCACTCCAGAAATAATGGCAACAACACCCGATGGTACAGTGAGCTACGATAACAAGGTGACATGACATGTTTCAGAGAACTATTCTGTAAGGTTTTTTTTTTTTAGCTTGTTTGTCTAGAGTTCCCAGTGCAAATTGTTTGCACTGAGCCTGCCATCTGGAGTTTTGGTGGAATCAGATTTTCATCCTACACATTTCTAAATTCCATTGAGCATCTCTGTGACTAATTATTATTCCTCCCTAGCAATGTGGAAGCAAAGATAAAGAGATTAAGAGTGACTTGCCTTTATGCTTTGAAGCTGGGCTTCTCTCCTACAATGGTGCATCTCTTTTTCTCTTGGCCAACCTTAATTCAATTATTTTGTTAAAGATAGTTTTCGTGGCTTAAATGATTATTATTTTTTTTTGAAGAAGAAGAAGACTGCTTTTTCCTTAGAATTGTGTCAAATACTGAAATTATTCTATGTTAAATATGTGGGGCTTGTTTTTTTTCCCCCTGGAATGATAGCAGGGCCTTGGGATGTGACTTAGTTCTTTGGACGTATTCTAATGTAATCATCATGTGATTAAAGGACCCTCAGTTACCATGTTACCTCTGTTTCATTTTTATTCAGGCCATAGGCACGCCCTCAGTGGGAGTTCTGCTGAAGCAGCTGGTGCCTTTGATGAGGCTGGAGAGCATTGAGATCACAGAGTCCCTAGTCTTAGGATTTGGAAGAACGAATTCCCTTGTTTTCAGGTACAGTGGCCTCAGTAAGTTCTTCCGGGTCATACGTACTGCTGCTGATATAGTTACGCAGGAGAAGGGTCGGCAGGTGCCTGGAGTGCTGATGGGCTGTGTGATGTCCTGTGGGCCTTTGGTTGGCACATGGGTAACTAGCATTCCTTGTAGCTTCATGTCTCGCCATTGCAGCTCTGCTTTTACCTCACAGGTTATATTTCACTTGCAAGCTTTGTCTTAGATACTATAAATGAAGATAATTCCCACTGATCCCCAGTTAGCCAGACTTTTCAGAGGCTGTAATATCAAAATGAGGGCAGTGTGTGATCCCCAGCCTTTCCCACAGCAGACTCAAAGATGACACATGAATTGAACCCTTCAGGTGGGTTCATAAGATCCATCTCTCTAAAAGACATATCCTGTGCCTGAGTAGAATGGCTTTCTGGTTTTACAATCAACTATCTGAGACAATATCAAAACCCTCTGAAAAAGTGTCATAAATACTAATTCACACAGCTTCTGATGACATTAACTAAGATACAATAGCTTATATGGACAAAAGTAATGTTTATTAAGCAAAAACTTCCATGTAGATAGAAGAGGAAACCCCAACATCTTACCCTTAATAGATTATTAGAATTTTAGGTTCTCTGTACTTACCAGTTAACCTGAATTTTGCTAATTATTAATTAGTTAGTTAAGACTAATGGGGCAGAGGACCTGGGTTTGATTCCCAGCATCTACATGGCAGCTAGCAACCACCTGTAACTTCAATTCCAGATACTCTGACCCTCTCTTCAGACCTCTGAGGGCATTGCACGACATGAGTGCACTTACCTACATGCAGGCAATACACTCGTACACATAAAATAAAAATAATAAAAAGACTAAACATCATATAGATCTGTCATTCAAAGATAACATTTCCTGAAATTAGCCAACATTCTTTCCCAAAGAATGGAAGTCTCTTTTGCATAGCTTGCCCTCTCTGTGTTCCTGAAGATAGGTCAACCAACCATAGCACTCAGAAAAAAGTCTGTCTGCCTCAGTTTCTACAACTACAAAATTAGTTAAACAAAATGAACTATCTCTCTAATAAAACAATTTGATGTCACAAAATCCACCTCATAGACTCAGTGAGAGGCTATATTAAATGAGTATATTCATAGAATGTAGACCTTCCTGCCCCTGGGTTTGCCTGGAGGGTGACACTTACTAGCGCAGATGTATTACCAGCAAGTACACAGCTTCAAATTTGTTTAGCCCCAAGCTGGAGTTCAGCATGTTGCCTGTTCTAACAAAGCAGTTCAGAAATGATTTCCTAAAGAAGACAGGTGATTAGATTAGCAAGTATAAATGAGAATCAGGATGGCAGGGCAGGTGATAAATATATATACTTCATATATACACAAATACAATAAAATATATACCAATATGACCAAAACATCATTATAGGAAAACAAGTTTCAATGAAAACCTCACTATTGGGGCTGGAGTGATGGCTCAGCGGTTAAAAGCAGTGGCTGCTCTTGCAGCAGACCTGGATTCTGTTCTTAGCACCCACATGGTGGCTAACAACCGTTTGTAACTCCAGTTCCAGAAGATCTGACACCCTCTTCTAGCCTCCATAGGCACTGCATGCATATAATGCACTTTTATACATGTAGGCAAAACACTCATACACATAAAATAAACAAATAACATTTAGAAAGAAAACCTCAATATTTTATTCCTAGTTATAATTTGTATTTATCATATAACACAAATCAAAGTTTAGTTCTAAAATGCAAAGCCTTCATTTTTAAATCAATTGTGTATCAGTTTCCTGAGCACAGATCCCCAAAATAGTTCAGTATTATACCCATCTCTTTCCTTCTACAATTTTTTGGGTACAGAGACTCCATTTTTATTTATTTTTAATTTCATAGCTTGTAATGAAGTTCTCAATTTAATAAGCACTTGGAGAATACTGTTTACTTGTTCAGATTACAGTGTTCTGCTAGTGAAATCCCCAGACCACTAAATCAGAATTAAGACGACAAGTATACTTTGAGCTAAATATGTATGCACAGTGCTGGGATGAAGACCAATGATGTCTGTGTAGGGCAGCACCTGTCCCTAGCTCAGTCCATGATTTGGAAATAGATATGTCAGGGGACATGTTGATAGTAGCCAAGTAAATAATACCAAGTTATTTATGATCAAATGGATCAAGGTTTATGTCAATAGCAATGAATTTCAAATGTGATCTTTTTCCTCCATAGAGAACTGGTTGAAGAACTTCATCCATTAATGAAAGAAGCTCTCGAAAGAAGACCAGAGGTAAGATGTAGAATTTAAATCATTACGTTTTGACTTATTTGAACCGTGTATGAACTTTAAGTGAGCTTGGTAATCCCCTAAAAAAATACAAACACCTAACATGCTTTAACAGTGAAACTTACTTTGTATTTTAGTGCCAGTGCCAGCCAGCCAAGACGAACAGCACCTGAAAGGGGGAGTGAGGATGAAAGACAAACAAGAAAAAAAGATCCTTGGGAGGACTGCAGTAGAGACTGCAGCCCGGGTTTATTTTAGCTCAGCCTTTTTATACAGAAGAACATCAGATAGCCACCATTTGCTTAGCTGAGTTGGCTCCAACAACTCCTTTTTCCCACCTCCTCCTGAGAGTAAAGGAACAGTCAAATACTTGTGAATTCAACCATTTACCTGTCCTCCCTAGAATATCAACGCGTTCTTCCTGACTTGGCAGAACAATTCGATACTTGTGTGCAAAACACACAAACTCTAGAGTGAAGGCAACCTGCCACAGCTCAGTGCACACAATGGCTGTGCTTAAAATAATAGCTCCCAACATTTTAGCTTTTGTCATGTTTAAGTATTTTAATGTTTAATATAATATAGTTCCTATTTTAAAGGATTTTCTTCCCTAAACATACAAATGCAAATCAACTTAAATAGTCCCACATATGTGCTTCCATTCTTTTGTAAAAGGTTTGAGTTAAAATTTAATTTTGGATTTTAGTTTGCTTGGTGGTGTTGCTGTTCTTAACAAACCAGGAGTCAATGGCCCAGAATACCATTTGTCTCATTTAGCATATGATACATCCCTCAATAGTATTTCCCCTCACATGAACCCTTTCCAGAATCACTTAGAATATACCAAAATTGAAAAACAATAAGATTGAAACAGAAGCTCCCCATGTAATAGATACGTTACAAGAAAGAGCAGAAATTCAGCAGTTTGAAGAACAACTTGTGTCCCCTAAATAAACAGACTCCATGGGATTATCCAAGACACCTGTCCTTTTCCGTTCCCTTTGGATGCTCAGCCTCTCAGCAGACACTGGGATGAATAGGAATGTGGCTTGCCACTTCTCATTATTTACACCTTATATATTTTTATTGACCTATTTACAGTGTTTTCCTGATAGCCTGTACTGGCAGGCACTATGTAGAAAATTGAAGGTCCTAAACGATGCCCCCTTTTGATACAATTTCCTGAAGTTCACACTGTGTCACCTCTTTCCTCAGAACAAGAAGCGCCGAGAGCGAAGAGACTTGCTAAGGCTTCAACTACTTCGGATATTTGAACTTCTGGCAGATGCTGGGGTGATAAGTGACAGGTAGGTTCAAATCTCCAGTGAAGTGACCCCTGGCCCCTCCCAAAGTGATCTCTCCTCTTTTTCCACTTCTTTCTCTTTTTTCCTTTTAAATGTATTAACTCAACGAAGTTTTTTTAAGCTTACCTTTTCCTTTATTCAGCACAAATGGAGCCTTAGAACGGGATACCTTAGCCCTCGGAGCTTTGTTCTTAGAATACGTGGACTTGACCCGCATGCTCTTAGAAGCTGAAAACGACAAAGAAGTTGAAATTCTTAAAGACATTCGAGCGCATTTCAGTGCCATGGTCGCCAACTTGATTCAGTGCGTTCCAGGTATGGTAGTCCATCACCTCAAGTTGCCTCGGGCTTAGAAAAGCATTTGTGTTCCTTGTGACCATACTTCCCTCTTGATTCCTAGTGGCCTGAATATGGACTAGGGTATGATCCTTATTTATTTTGAGAAACTTGGAAATACACATGAGAGCAGGTCATCTTAGCACGGAGTCATAAAGGGAATAGTCAGGATTGAATTTAGTCATTTCTGTCTCAGTTTTGATTCCTATCTGAAAATGAGCTTACGTATTTCCATAGGAAGGAGGTAGGAGACGTTCATACAAGCTTCGTTTTCCCCGTCACTGCTGTGCTGATTAGTACATGCATAATTTCAGCCGAATTCCTGCTGTCTTACTTCACTCAATCAATATGCTAGTTAGAGTTCTGTAGCACTTAATACATTTCACATTTGATTAACTGTTAAATTATATGGAGGAATATCTTTCACAGGACAAATGAATATGAAACATTTTCATTCTGACAGAAGCGTACAAAACTGGTTTGGTATAAAACTATAAAGAACTATGAGTCAACTAATGCTTCAAATGTCTCAGTATGTTGATGTTATTAAACCTTACCAGGCCACCTCATCTGTGATGACCTTTACTAAGTGTTAAGTTGACTCCTTCCATTAAAGCAAAGTACATGTATTTCAAGTAGACAGTGCATATATTCTATATTCCAAAGATCTCCCTAGCAATGGGCAGCAGCAGTCAAAGTTTGTTCTGTGTACACAAAAGCTGAATGGGATGGATCAGTATGAATGTCTGCAGGTCTGTGTCAGTCTTTCCTTCTCACTGTGAGTTAGGGTACTGTAGGCTGCAACAGGAAGCAAGGAAGGGTATACACATGGAAAGGAAATCATGTTGAAATATATTTAAGGAGTCAGATTTCTATAACTAAAGAAAACTGGAGTTAGGGGCAGGGTGTAGGTCAGGGGTAGAGTGCTTGCTTAGCTTGCATGAAACCTCATGTTCTATTAATAGCACCAAGCAAAGAAATGAAATTGTTCCTTTTCCTACAACCTGAGAATCATGTTTGGTAGTGTTAAGGCTGTATGCAGTCTAATAGATACTGACTCTGTTGTTCTCTCTAGTTCACCATAGAAGATTTCTCTTCCCTCAGCAAAGCCTGAGGCACCACCTCTTCATCTTGTTTAGCCAGTGGGCAGGACCCTTCAGCATCATGTTTACTCCTTTGGACCGTTACAGTGACAGAAATCATCAGATAACCAGATACCAGTATTGTGCATTAAAAGTTGGTAACATTTTCTTCACTAGTTTATGAAATTGATGGGTCTCCTTCCTTAAACTAACAACCATGCCTTAAAAATAAAATTTAAGTAACATGATGTGATTGAGTGCAGATACAGAACTTCAAATAGATGTGTGTAGACATATAAATACATAAGTCCAAAAAATCCAAACCCATAAACATGGATCCACAGATATGCAAACAATGTAAAAATATATGGGCATTCCATGTGGGCTCACAATTTTAAAATGCAAAACTTTTTCAAGCTCCCATTTCTTTTTGAATCCAGTGTTTTGCCTGTGTGAGAATCATATAGTTTTGCTTATTTCTCAAGTTGTTGCCTTGCCAATTAATTTATAACCAAAAAAGCAGCGGGGGGCGGGGTGGGGAATCAACCAATAGCCACATCCCTTTTTAGCCTCATAGCCTAGACTTCCACACTATGAAGACAGTTCAAAATCTGCAACAGCATGGACCTTGTATTAGTTACTTTCCTGCTGCTGTAAGAAACATGGCCTTTAAAAGCAACTTTTAAAAGCAAAAGTTTATTTTAGCCTATGGTTCCAGAGGACTAGATCATCATGGCACAGCAGGCATGCCATGCCAACAGGAACATGATGTTGGCTGATCACATCATCCACATACAGGAAACAAAGAGTACAAGCAGAGGGGAAGCTATAAACCCTCAAAGTGATGTACTTCCTGTAGCAAGGCTGCACTTCCTAAAGATTCCATGACCTCCCCAAACAGCACCACTAACTAGGGACCAAGTGTTCAAGTACATGAGCCTGTGGGAGCATTTCTCATTCAAACCACCATAGTCTTACTGCCTAATGTCCTTTAGAGAAGTAACTATATCAACCATTGTATACACCATAAGTTGCTGATTCATGTTTGCATATAATTCAGTGGGATCAATTTAAATGGTTGCCTTGAGAGTTACTTACCCCTGCCAAGGACAATTTAGTCAAAATCTCCTTTCTCTTACCCTCTCCCCATTTCCCCTCCCCTCCCCTTAAAGGAAGTCAGATTCATATTCTTAAATTACTTTTGATCAAATATCATAATTATTCATTTCCATGCTTCATAATTTTCAGTTTAGTACCACAGTCAAATATTTGTCATAAAAACAAAATTTATCTTATAAGAATAATTCATTTCCCTTAAAGTAATTGAAAGGAACTTTATTTGAAATATTGTATAATGGACACTTTGTTTTAAATATTCTCTCTTTATAAACATTTGCTATAATCATAAAATTATATAGCCATGAAACTAAGTTTATAGGTTTTTAACTTTTATTTTTAAAATTGGAATCTAGTGGAGGGGTTTCTACTGAATTTGCTAAGGAATGCTTTAAAAATCTTGGAGTAATTGTTTCTAAAGAGCTACCATCAAGCTAAGCATGGTGGTAGATGCCTATGATCCCAGCATTCAGGATGCTGAGGCAGGAGGAATGTGAGTTTAAGACTAGTCTGACCAAAAGCAACTTTTGGTCAGACTAGCATAGCAAGACTAACCATAGTAAGACTCTGTCTCTAAAGTAAAATACAGAAGGCAACCAGATTTGGGATTGTGTTTTCTAAAGTCAGCCAGAAGCCATTCCTTCATTCCAGTTTCATCTCCAGCTTCTGTCTCCATGTGCCACTGTTTCTATTTCAGGCCATGTCAGCAGTGTTATGTTGTGGTCCTGTGTTCGACAATGTGGGCCTTTCTCCAGATGGCTATCTATATAAGTGGCTTGACAATATTCTGGCTTGTCAAGATTTACGAGTAAGTAGTAGTCATCAAAAATATATTGTTTGCTAATGTTTTTGAGGTTCCTCATTGGTTGAGTTTCTGAAATGCGTAAACATCATCCACAGTACCATGTGTTCCACAACACCTCCATGGGTGCACATATATATTTAGGCACACTACACTATGATGTTCCAGGCTCAAAAATACAGTAACATTTACCCAATTTGACTGTAAACTGGGTCATAAAGTAGTTCTCAACATCTCACATAATTTAAATTCTGACTGTGTGCTTATTACTAGCATTAAGCTAGTAATAGAAACTGGGAAATATTTTGAAGTAAAACATAATGAAAATATTAAATTGGTGGTCTGTATTAAAAACTGTGCTTTAAGGACTGGAGAGATGGCTCAGTAGTTAAGAGTACTGACTGCTCTTGCAGAGGACCTGGGTTCGATTCCCAGCAACCACATGGTGGCTACGAACTGTCCTTAACTCCAGTTCCAGGGGAACCCAAAGCCCTCTTCTGAGCTCTGAGGCATTGCACAACATGGGCGCACTCACATAAATACAGGCAATACACTCATACACATAAAAATAATAAATAAAAATTTAAAAACTGTGCTTTAAATGAAATGTATAAACCAAGATGTTTATATTGAAACAAAAAAAGTCTAATAATCTGTGACCTATTGACCATAAGAAGTAAGTATAAGAATAGCACATCAAACTCAGGAAAAGTACAACAGAAATAGAGGTCAGAGCAGAAATTAACAAATGGCAAAATTCAATGGTAATGAACCATTATATTAGTTACTTTTGCATTGCTATGACAAAACACGTAACAGAACAATTTAAGGGGGGAAAAATATTGAGGCTCCTGATTTCAGAAGGTTGCAATCCATTGTGGTAGGAAAGGCTTGGTCATGGGAGTGACTCTGACTTGGGTGGTGGAATATGAGCCTAGGGCTGTTCACATAGTGTGGTCCAGGACACAGCAGAAACTACAGGATCAAGGTCAGGCAGGTATCACCTTCAAAGGCTTTCCCCTAATGACATCTTTCTGCCGGCCCAGCCCCACAGCCTTCAAAATAGGTAACCAAACATTCAAAACATGAGCCTGTAGCAGACATTTAAGACTCAGAATATTAATATAACAAACACTAAAGCCAAGAGTTAAATTATCAAGACTAGTAAAATTAATGAATCCATGACAAGTCTGAGATAGCACATGAGAGAGAAAAGGGAGAGCAAAAGAAAGAGGAGACATGTAAAAGGATGTCACTTCTGATACTGAATGCATTAAAAATGAAAGCAAATAAACTTGAAATTTTAGATAGTCAAATTCCCAGAAAAACACAACAGAAGGAAAAACAATGGAAAATCTGAATGGTCATATAAGTAATTAATTGAGTCAGTAAATTTAGATGTTTTTAATTTTTTATTTATTTTTATTTTATGTGTATGAATGTTTTGCCTGCATGTATGTAACTGAACTTTGTGTGTGCAATGACTGTGGAGGCCAGAAGAGGATATCAGATCCCCTGGGACTGGAGTTATGGATGGTTGTTAGCCACCATGTGGGTGCTGAGAACAGAACCTGGGGCCTCTGCAAGAGCAGGCAGTGCTCTTAACTGATGAGCCATCTCTCCAACCCCAACTGTTTCTTTTTTTTAAAGATTTGATTTATTTTAATTTCATATGTATTAGTGTTTTGCCTGCATGTATTGTAAGTGCATCTGTGCATGCAATGCCCACAGAACTAAAAGAGGGTGTCAGATCCCTTGGAAGTAGAGTAACATATGGTTGTTAACTGCCATGTGGGTGCTGGGAACCAAACCTGGGTCCTCTGAAGAGCAGCCAGTACTCTTAACCACTGAGCCATCTCACCAACTCCTAAATTGAAAATCTTAAGGCCAGATGACTTTACTAATGAGTAAGTGCTACCAAGCATTTAAGAAACAAGTTCTATTGACTAAATATAAATTTTTTAAGCACATCAAGAGGAAAGGCATCATCATAACCTTGATAATCGCACTAGACAAGGATGCAGTAAAAAAGAAAATTAAAATTATTCATAAGCATAGATGCAAAAAGCTTTAAACATATTAGAAAATTGAATTCAGTGACACATAAAAAAATGATACATCAAGATGATCTTAAGTCTAGTCAAGAACTGCAAAAGTTGGTTTAATCAAATATCTGTTACTTCATTAGTATATTAATTAAATTAATATAATCTTCAAAGGGAAATTTTTAATCATCTCAATTGATACAGCAAATACATTTGATAAAATTATGCATATATTCATGAGAAAAACACAAAAACTAAAATTAATCAAGAACATTCTTCATTCGATATAGCATGCCTTTTTAAGAGGCCCTATAGTCAGATAATACTTAACAGTTATTGAAAATATTCACTCTGAAAGTACAGTAACCAAGGAAGCCCACTTGCACCATCTCTAGAAACATATGCAGGAGGCCCTGGTATAATAGGCATGAAAAGATACAAGAAATGAAAATTATCCACCGATGACATAATCATGTATGTAGGAATCTATAAGGTTTAGAAATTAATCTGTGAGTTAGCAAGGTTGTTGGATGACAACAAATTGTATTTTGATATTTTATTAATTTTTTCATTTTATGTGTATGAGTGTATTGCCTGTATTTATGTGAGTGCACCCGTGTCATGCAATGCCACAGAGGTCTTCAGATTCCCCTGGAACTGGAGTTAAGGATGGTTCGTAGCCACCATTCGGGTGCTGGGAATCAAACCCGGGTCCTGTGCAAGAGCAGTCAGTGCTCTTAACCACTGAGCCATCTCTCCAGCCCCAACAAATTGTATTTTAATACAGCAGCAATAAGCAATTAGAAATATAAAATTTTGCCAGGCGTGGTAGTACACACCTTTAATCCCAGCACTCAGGAGGCAGAGGTAGGTGATCTCTGTGAGTTCAAGATCAGCCTGGTTTACATAGCAAGTTCCAAGCCAGCTGGGGCTACGGGGAGACCCTGTCTCAAAAAAGACCAAAAAAAAAAAAAAAAGTAATTATCCCACTTCAACAAAAGAATTTTCAAAAATTAGGTAGTATTTTTTTTCAATTAGAAATATAAAATTTTGCCAGGCGTGGTAGTACACACCTTTAATCCCAGCACTCAGGAGGCAGAGGTAGGTGATCTCTGTGAGTTCAAGATCAGCCTGGTTTACATAGCAAGTTCCAAGCCAGCTGGGGCTACGGGGAGACCCTGTCTCAAAAAAGACCAAAAAAAAAAAAAAAATGTAATTATCCCACTTACACAAGAGCATTTTCAAAAATTAGGTAGTAACACTAAATACTTAGGAATAAACCTAATAGAAATATGAAGGCGCTTACATAGCAATATATAAGAATTAATGAGAAAAATTAAAAGAACACCTAAAAATTGGAAGCATGCCGAGGAGAGCGCTGAATCAGAGCATTGAATCATGAAGACCTGATTTCTCTCATCACCCACTAAAAAGCTGGGCATAATAATGGTGGACACTTTTTATCCCAGGGCTGGGGAAGCAGAGGTACATGGATCCCTGGAGCTCACTGGCCAGTCAGCCTACCCGAATCAGTGAGCTCCAGGTCTCTGAAAACAAGGAAGACAGCTCCTAAAGAACTACCTGAGGTTGACCTTTGACCTCCATAGACACACGCATACAAACACAGGCACTCTTAGACACATGAACATGCAAACATACGTACACAGTTAATCAATTAAGCGAAAATAGAACTGAAGGGATGGCGCAGTAGATGACCTACTTGGCATGCCAGAATGAGCACCTGAGATCAGATGCCAGGCACTCATGTAAAAAGGTGGGCACAGTAACCCGTGCTTCTAATTCCCAAACCGGAGAGGTGGACACAGGCAGTTCCTGGAGCTCACTGGCTAACCAACTAATCAGTGAGAGACCCTGCTTCAAAAACTAAAGTGGATTGGTCCAGGGAGATTGCTTAGCTAGTAAAGGGCCTTGCCTCCAAGCCTAACAACCTGAATTCAATCCTTGGGACCCACTTGATAGAAGGAGAGAACTGACTCCCACAAGTTTTCCTCTGACCTCCTTATGCATTTTTAGATGTAATTAAAAAAATTTTAAGGTTTATAGAGAAAAAGTAAGGAAGACATTCAATATCAACCCCTGTGACCTCCACAGGCACACACAGACAAATCCACATACACTGGAACACACACACACACACAGACGGAAAAATATACCATATTTGTGATTTGGAAAATTCATTATTGTTAAGCTGCCAGGGGACCGAATGTGAAGCTCGGTTTGTAGAGTGTTTACCTACAGTGCACAAAGAGGTCCTGGGATCATTCCCAGTACTCCCTAAACTGAATGTAGAGGGACATGCCTAGGATCCCAGCACTCAGGAGGTAAAGGCTGGAAGACCAGACATTGGGGTCATCATTCTCTGTGTAGCAAGTTAATAGAGTGTTGAATATATGAGACCCTATCTCAACAGAAAAAAAAAAAAAAAGACGGCAGTTCTTCACTGAAATGATTTATAAGAATAATACAAAATGCAATCAAAACATAAGCAGGCTATTTGTGGCAAATCAACAAGTTTCTTTCAAAATGTATGAAGAGAAATACAAAGGACCAAGAATACTTTAGCTAATTTTGAGCAACATAAGTAAGATTTAGCTCAGCTGAAATCAATACTTACTGTAAACCTGTGGAAATTAAGACAGTGTAATACTGACCCAGGAATAGATAACTGCAGTAATAGAGCAGAATAGCATGGACAGGAAATGATTTGTGTATGAAAACTTGATTTATCTCAAAGGTGACACTACAGAGCTGTGGAAACAGTTTTTAATAATTGACTTGGAGTCAACCAGATGGGGAGCTTTTTATAAAGGCATTAATCACTTTCATGAGGGTTCCTTATGGTCCAAAACGTCCCATAGAGCTCATCTCCAAATACCACATGAGACACAAAACTATGTGTCATGTAACTCCATCTGCGTAGAGTTCAAAAACAGCCCAAACTAACCAGTGGTGGCCATAATCAGGATAATCAGAAGAAGCTAATGATGAAGTTCCCAGGAGCCCCTTGATGTTACTGCTAACATTGGTCCTGACACTTTCGCAGATGCCAAAATCTATGGTTGTTAAAATCCCTTACATAATATGATGTATTACTTATAACAAACTTACACACGCCACCCGATGTACTTTAAGATCTGCATTACTTTCGATGGCAAATACAATGTGAATGCTGTGTAAATAGTTTTACTGTATTGTTTAGGGAATAATGACTTGGGGAAAAAAATCTCCAAATGTTCAGTATAGACAGTTTTTTTCCATCCATAGTTGGTTGAATCCAAAGAGGCAGAAAACATAGATATAAGGGCTGAATGAATTCTGATTTTTTACTATTGGGTTGTTAATTCATCATAATTATAAATTATATACAATCTATATATTAACCTAAATTAAAATGTCTAATGCATAATAAAACCTTGCTGATTTTCAACTCACTACTATTTAATAAAATGTTATTTTCATGTCTTCCAAAATAGGACCATCACCTTTTATCTTCTGCCACTTGTAGAAGGGAGGAAGGACTAAGCTGAGGATACTCAGCTAAGCTATCCACTAAGCCTATCAGACCCCACCTGAGGCCTGAAAGTACACAAATAAGTCATTTTTTTCCTTTCCCACCTGATTGCAACTGCCAAGAAGAGTGGAGGACTTCAGGAAGAGGCAGGGAATGTTCTGAGGGGAAAGGGTCTCCATCCTGGCTTCTCCTGGACGAATGTGCATGTCACTGACAATTTGGCATTTGAAAGTAGTTTCTGAGAAGCTGGAGAGAAGGCTCAGCAGTTAAGAACACTTGCTACTCTTGCAGAGCACCCAGGTTCAGTTCCCAGCACCTACATGGTAGCTAGCAACCATCCTTAACTACAGTCCCAGAGGATCCAATGCCCTATTCTGGCCTCCATAGGCATTGTACACATGGATGCACTTGCATACATGTAGCAGAACACTCATACAATTAGTTAATTAATTAATTAATTAGCTTCTGGAATCGTCAATTAAGTATCTCTTAATTCTATTCAATATGATTTTTCTGTTTTATGGTCTTTTACAAACAGGGTCTCCCTATAACCACAGTTAGCCTGGAACTCACTATGTAGACCAGGCTGGTCTTGATCTCACAGAGATCCATCTGCCTCTAACTCCTGAGTGCTGGGATTAAAGATGTGTGCCACCACATCTAACCCAAGATTATTTTTCTTATGAAAACTTCTGATTCAGAAGAAACCATTGAGAATGAATTTCTGTTTTTTAACTTTTCTTGTTAATTGGCATACAAACTTTGTTTATCACGTATACTGTAATGTTTGAAGAATAGATACATTATAGAATGGGTAAAATGCATGACTTGACATAGATATCATTCATTTGGGGTGAGAGCATTTATCAACCCACCTAGCACTTTTTCAAGAATTTGGTATAGTCATCCCGATAGTCCTCATACTGTATAATAAAGAAGTCTCTCAAGCTTATTCCTTCTAAGAGACCATTTTCTTTCCAAACAATTGGCCACTGAGCTTCTTCTCATGGTACATTTAGTAATCAGACCTCATAAATATATTCTTGTGGTGTTTTTTTTCCTTGAAAGACTTTGTATACTTAGAAGATGTCCCTTGGTATATATGAATTTTAACAAGACATATTTATTTTCCAGAAATATATAAAATGTACAAAAGAAACACTGCAACTAAATCCTTCACCACCTTTTCAGAGTTGAAAATGGAGGGTGAACAATATCCATCCATGTAACAGATTTACAAAGAATCAAACTTAGTTCATTCGTCTTGGCCTTGTTCTGCAACATTGCAGCCTCTTAAAGGGTGTGTGGTATAAAGATCAGTCCAAATGAATGTTCTGTCATCACGTTCCATTCACCCAGTTTATGTTGACTAAGTTCTCTAAAATATTTTTCATGAAATACAAATAATTGAATTGTTCCTTGTGCTCAGGTTCATCAACTAGGCTGTGAAGTTGTTGTCTTGCTACTGGAACTTAATCCCGACCAAATAAACCTTTTTAACTGGGCCATTGACCGATGCTACACGGGTTCCTACCAACTTGCATCCGGCTGCTTTAAAGCCATCGCAACAGTGTGTGGAAGCAGGTATGGCTCTCACAGTTGGTTAATGGTGAGTAGAATGACGCTTGCTCTTTGGTCTGTGAGTGGTTAACAGCTGGCTGTTTTGCAATTATCTTTAGAGTAAGTCCTATAAGAATCCAGAGTGACCTGGGTCCTTCATTACTACCCCTTTAAGTTTGTAAGACATTGGTTTTTTCATTTGATCAGAAGATATTTGTGTCATAGTTTCTTTCGTTTGAATTACCCAGAAATTCATAGTGAAGCAAGAAAGCAAAATTTGAAAATGATGAAGATACACTACAGGAATTAAAGGAATGTGTACAACTGTTGTGACAGGTGCTAACTGTAAGCCCTTTAGCCATCTGCAGACCAAATCAAACCCAGGAAACAGCCTAACTCTTTAAATCCTTCACACAAAACTTCAGAAAGGAAAAAAAAAAGGTGGGGAGGGGGGGATATGGTGCCTTAGATTCCATAGCTCACACTTATTTGGAAATGTGCTGAGGACTGAAGCCACGCCCTCATGCATGCTAAAAATGCACTCTGCTACTGACCTACACCCAGCCAAATATTATACTTCTAAAACTACTGTCCAGAATAAACTAGTGAGTTCTAGTGAGTTAGCAAGGCTGTTTAGTACTACAGTTAATGGAGTGGAATAATTTCATAGCCAAAATAAAATCCCCCAAATTGTATAAGTTGTTCCTGAGAAGAGCTTATATATTAGGAAGGTAGGGGGGAACAGAATACAGTTGAACTTTATTTTCAAAAAGATTCATATAGGCCATCAATTTTCCTATTAAATTAAATGTCGCATTTTAAAGCTGAATCAAGTTAATAAAGTGATTTGGTTTTAAGTTACAGCCTATGATGGGTTTAAATAAGACTAGTATTTTGATAAATCTACATGACCATTCTATTTAAAAAGAGACAAATTTCTCTTTTATTTTTATTTTATGTGTGTGTTTTCCCTGTATGTATGTGTGTAAGTGTATCCTGTACATGCCTAGTTCCTACAGAAGCCAGAAGAAGGTGTTGGATCCCCTGGAACTGGAGTTACAGACAGTTGTGAACTGCATGTGGGTGTTGGGATCCAAATCTGGGTCCTCTGCAAGAGCAGCCAGCCAGTGCTCTTAACCACTGAGCCATCTCTCAAGCCCCTCTTTAAATTTTTTTTTGTTTGTTTTTGGGGGGATTTTTTTTGTCTTTTTGAGACAGGGTCTCCCTGTAGCTCCAGCTGGCCTGGAATTCACTATGTCGACCAGGCTGGCCTTGAACTCACAAAGATCTGCCTGCCTCTACCTCCCAAGTGCTGGGATTAAAGGCATGCGCCACCATGCCCGGCTTCCTCTTTAAAATTTTGTCTTCCTTTAATAAAGACAATAGATTATTTTCCACATCTAAAGTTTTTAGTAGCCATAATCATAGTAGTGGAATTTTTATTATATACTTTTTTGACAATAACCCAAACTGTGTTTTTTCAAGTTTTATTTCTTGATGTAAGCATTACTAGACATGATGTGTAACTGCAGAGCATTGACATGATGATATTGTTGCAGAAATCTCTCAGGGAGCAATGTTTTACCCCCAGATATTTTATTTTTTATTTTTTTAACTGGCCATTGTCAGCCCTATGGAGGAGTGTTGGCGAGCATGAGAAACAGCTTGCATGTGCACAGACCTGAGAAGAGCTTCACTAAGGGAGTGGGTGGTGTCTTGGAACTGGAACTCTTGTGGAACCAGGGTTCAAGTTGCAGAGGGCAAGCAATTAGGCTGACGTGGATTGAGTGCCAGTGAACCCAGTCAATGAAATTGTATTTTGTATGTATATTTCTTTTGAATTCTTGTGCATTTCATACAAAACATTATAATCATCTTTATTATATCCCCTCCCCATCCATGTCCTCCCATAGCCCACCCCACCAGATTTCATGCATTCTGTTATATATGTTAAGGCCTATTCAGTCAAGTTAGTGTCCCCAGATGTCCCTCAAAGCAAGTTCATCCACTGAGGTCTTGTCAGCCTATCTAGAGTCTCTGCCTTAAAAAAGATCAACTCTTCCTCACCCAGCAGTAAATAACTGCCAATAGTTCTTCAGCTAAGATTGGGGCCTGCTGCCCATTTCCCTAGTTCTTTGCTGGGTTTTTGTCTGCTTGAGTATGTGTGAGTCTTTTGCATGCTGACAGGTTTTTGTCTGCTTGAGTATGTGTGAGTCTTATGCATTGCTGTAGGTTCATATGAGCAAGATCCCAGGAGCCTGTAAGACTCTGTTTCCATATGGTCATGTACCTCCTCTCTGACTCTCAACAATCTTTCTGCCCCCACTTCCACAATGATCCCTGAGCCCTGGGTGGATGAAGTTTAATATAGGAGTCCTGTATTATGCAGACTCTTACTCTCTACATCTTGGCCGTTTGTGGACTTTTGTGTTCATTGGACTCTGTTGCATGAGGGAGCATCATTGAGAGATGCATTAGTATTCCCTCTACCCCTTGTTCCACTATGTTCTGTGAGCCTTAGGTAGAGAGGTTCCATTGTAGATGTGTCACATCCCCCATCTATTTTAATATTCTAAAAATAAAGGTTGTTCACACACCCGTCTGATTTAAAAAAAAAAAAAATGTACTCGTAACCTGTGGCTTAGAACCTTTCTCTTTATTACCCTTATCAGAATACTAAAAGTGCCCTCTTTGCTGCCTTTCACACAGTGAGCTTGATTTGAACTATTAACAGTCAAACTTATCTCATTGCATGACCATCTCATAAAATATAACACTGTACTCCTCTAACTAAATCTATGTATTTTCCTTAGGGAAAAGAAATAAATGCTTCCCAAATGTAGCAATATAGTCTCCATTTCAATGATACTTGTCATAATACTACTAGGTTATAAATCCCTCCACAGAGCTGTCTTGAGCTATGATCCCAGACTATTTGGGATGGGTTCAGAACTTAAAGTTCAACTGTTGACTCAGTTTTCTCTTTCTGCCTAAATTGTCAGCCTGTATAGACAGGGCCAAAGATAGGAGTTAGCAATCTTTACACTTGATTTTTAGAATACTTTTTTTTCAAAAGCAATTCTGATGTTTTCATCTTTTTCTTTGTTTCTCTAAGTGTTCTTCCCCCATCTATGCTGGAATTATGCATCATTTTCTAAAGCAAAAACTTTCTTGTAAGATAAAGGATGCCGCCTCCTTTTCCAAAAAGGAGTGATTACATGCCGAATCTTCTTTCAGAGGAGTGTGATATCTTATACGACCACTTACAATTAATGCTATAAATGGAATATCTATATCATACCCCTGCCTGAAAGGCCCGGGAATCATCTCTGAAGAGGGAGCAGAAAGATTGTAACAGCCAGAGTGTAGTGGTCATCTGCCACAAAACAGTATTTGCTGGACATGACAGGCCATTTTGCACATGAGCTCACAATATCTGTGACCTGCCCAAGATCAAGCCAGCCAATTCCCAGCATGGATGGGGAAGAGGCTCATCAAATCCGCCCCCCCATAAGAGCTATTGGCAACTGATGGCTGCTGGGGTAGGGAGAGTAAGTCTTCTGGGATATAGGATTCATAAGAGGCTGCCCATACTCCAGTAGATGGTCCTATACCCATGTACAAACAGGCAGCACTGAGTGTGTTTTCAGAGAGAGAGAGAGAGAGAGAGAGAGAGAGAGAGAGAGAGAGAGAGAATATGAAGTTGAGAGAGAAAGGTAATAGGAGTGATAGGGGAAAATAGAGATGGGAAGTAGATTTGATCAGATCACATTATGTGCATGTATGCAATTCTCAACAAAAATAAATACATAAAAGATTGGATTTTTAAAATGTTCTTGTCAATTTCAATTTTCTGCTTTGTGTTTTAAAAGAGGTAATTTACTATTTTGCATGGTCAATTTATACATTCATTAGATGTGATTATGGGGAAAAAAGGTTTTCTACATTCTTCTCTTGGGTTCCTCTAATAGAAGTAAAGGACAGTGCATATGTGTGTACACACATACCTACTATGCACATGCAACATAATAGAGCTGTGTATGCTCTAACTCTGGTAATACAGAAATATACAGACAAAAGTGATGGCAGAACTGGCAATATTAATTTATAATATTTTTCATAAAGTATGTGTGAATATTTGATTAAAAGCTATGAAATGTAGCTCAGTACTATAATTTAGCAAAAAAGAAAATAGCTTACCTGTCAGGCAGTGTTGAGTGAGGTAACTGTTTGGCTTCTGTGCTTGTACTTATTGACCTTCCCCTAATTGCATATGATATCAGGACAGAACAGACAAGGAGACCGAACAGACCAAAAGGTTTTCCAAGATTATGAATCAAGACAAATTATTTGGTCTTCTCTAAAATTACAGGTCATTTCCAATCACTAGTGTGGTTCACCAGAGTTCTCTGCACATTTAAATATTTAAACAAATTCCACTGTTTTAATTCTACTCTCCAATAGAATTTGAAAGTGTTTAATACATGTTCTAAAATGTATATAAGATAAAATTTTTGAATTTTTTAAAGATGTTATTGACTTTTCAAGGGTGGATTTTGTCATTGTTTATGTTAGAGACCAGGTCTGCAGACGACCCTCTCCCAGTATAAAAGAGCCTCACAAGACAGGCCCTGAGGGCCCACTTGCAAAACAGGAACTGGTCAGACAGCTACATTTAGAGCCGTCTCAGCACAAAGCTGTTCCCAGATAATTTTGGAAGATAAACAGGCCCCTGCACCCTGTAAGAGCTATCTCTGTTCAAGGTACTTCCCTTGAAACTGTAAAGATTATTTTTGCCACCTTCCACATTCCCCAGCCCCCCTATAAGAACTTCCTCAGCAGTCAGAAGGCTGCTGGTTGCCTTTCTCTCCCCACCTGAGCTGCCAGCCACCAGCAATCCTAAGAAATTAACTTTGCTTTACTGGAGTCATCCTATGTTTCCTGTGGCTACTGACCAGCTTTTATCTAACAGTTTGTATGTTGGTTTTGACTTAACTTTGCATAAATCTTTTCTCATTTATAAGGCCTAGAAGACTTGAAATTTTCTGCACATTCATTTGCTTATCTTTTGTAGTGGGGGATGGTGTTGCCCACTGTGTGCATGTATAGGTCAGAGGACAACTTATGGGCATCTGCTCTCCTTCAGCCATGTGGGTTTTGGGGATTGAACTTAGATCATCCATCAAA
Source organism: Nannospalax galili (assembly GCF_000622305.1). Taxonomy (NCBI): domain Eukaryota; kingdom Metazoa; phylum Chordata; class Mammalia; order Rodentia; family Spalacidae; genus Nannospalax; species Nannospalax galili. Next base: position 3,134,957 of record NW_008360317.1, on the reverse strand, counting down.
CTTGGCAGTGCCTCAACCTGCTGAGCCATCCTTGCTGGCCCAAGACTTGAATTCTTAAAAGTAAATGCTCATTCCTTATACTTGGGAGGCTGAATCAGAAGAATCCTAATGTGTGTCCAGCTTGGGCTACATGGTGAGACCTTGTCTCAAAAAAAAAAAAAAAAGAAAAGGACAACAGGGGACTAAGAAGATGGTTCAGTGGTTAAGAGCACTGGTTGTTTTTGCAGAGGACCTGGATTCAGTTTCCAGCACCCACATGGTGGCTAACAACTATCTGTAACTTCCGCTCCAAGGGATCTGATGCCCTCCTCTGGCCTCCACAGGAATTGCACACATGTAGTGCACATACATACATGCAAGCAAAACACTCATGCACATAAAGTAAAAATAATAAAAGTTTTTAAAGAATAAGAAAAAAAATCCATTTCTAATCCCATTTTCAACATCTAGATATAGATTAGGTTTGTGTGCACTTCTTTTTCTCATTTAAAACCATTCTAATTTTTTCCTTGTCCAGCTCTTTCATTTTCTCTGTTCCTCCTTTCAATGAATTTCATAGCCCAGTTCTAAGTGAATGCTCTAATCTGGCCCTCACAACAGGAGGCTTTGTCTATCCCATCCTACCTTGGAATCTCAATGACCCAGCAATATTTTTGTGGATTTTGCATTCTTTTTACATTTTTTTTTTACATATATGGACCAAGACATATATATTCTTCACTTTTTATAGAAATCAAAGTGTTTGTCTTGATTCATAACCTCGGAAAACCTTTTAAACTATTCACAGTCTCCTTGTCTGTTTCATCCTGATGTACTTTGCAGTTAAGGGGAAGGTTAGTATATATGTGCACAAAAAAATAAATAATTATTTTAGCTAAAACTACCTGGTATACTGTATTCTTTTGTGTTGAATTATAGTATTGAGCTACATGCCATAGATTTTAATCAAACATACATTATGAAAGCTATTCAAAATTAACTATAGTGAGTTCTGCCATCACTTTTGTCTCTGCTTATCCTGATTCCATTAAGGAGTCCCAGCGTTGGAAGGCAGCTGTAGGGAAGACACCCTGTCCTGTGGAGCTCAGAAACAGTTTGCTTTCTATTTCACAGTTTGAAAGATCTGGCTCCAAACACTGCAGTTTGTAACAATTCCAAATTAGACTAGCTGTACCATGTACTCTTGTGGTCGCTCTAGGAGGCTGAGAGTGCTGTGTGCAACAGCTTGAATTCTTTGGAGTCAGATATCTGAGATTGAAAACTCTGCGGCTTCTATGCACACTCAAGCAAGCACTTACCTTTCCTAGGTCTCTCGGGCTTTGAGGAAAAGATTAAATCACAAACCTAGGTCAGGGCTTTGGCACAAAGTAAGCACATCACAGTATAAATGTCCTCGAGTATTTATCATTATTTTTACCCCTGAACCCTCATCACCTTCATCACCAGCTACCAGCTTTCTCTAATTTCCCATCAGACTTGAACGGAGTTCATTTAATAAGAAAAGTTTCAGGGGCTGAGGTATAGCTCTGTGGTAGACCATTTGCTTAGCATATACAAGGCTCCAGTTTCAATCCTCGGCACCTCAAAATAAATAATAAATAAATATTCTAGAAAAGTTATTATTTTGGAGGACAATATAGCAGAATCTACAAATTTTCAAGTGCATTCTTTAGTCCTCTATGATCTCTTCTAAGGATCTCTTCTAAAGAAATACTTGCCTGTTGGTTATTTGTGACATTATAATAGTCAGTGATTCAGAATAGTCTAACTACTTCTAGGTACATATCAGGAAACAGATTCTGAGATGGACAATCTGTTTTGAGTGCAAGAAATTTATCAGGAATGCCCTTGGGATTCCAAAAAGAAGTAAGAGAATTAGAACTTGGCAGAAATAGAAATGCTTCTGTCTTCCCCGAAGAGGCTGTGGCAGGGAAGCAGTCTTGACCTTGCCTAGGCAGATCTCCCTAACTGAAAGTGGTTTTTAGAGAGAGATTAAGTTCAGGGACAACTAATTAGAATACCACAGCATCCACTAGAGGAGTAATGTTCAAGATAGGTCCACACCTTGAAATATTCCACAGCTGTTAGCAAGACTGAGATGACTCATAGTTCAGTGAAAAAAAAATCATCTATAAGGTTATATGGGTTAAATGAACACAATACACAGACACACACACACACACACACTCAGTTTAATTACGTTTATGGAATCTAGGGATGTAACACAGTGGTAAAGTTCTCCCTCAGGTGTATGAGACCGTGGGTTTGAGCACCACCATTACAAAAACAAAAACAAAAAAAAGTTAAATAAATGATACTTGAAATCTTGTATATTGGAGCAGGAGTATTCAGATGCACAAATTTAGACATAAGACTAAAAAAGAGGCAGTAGCACAGTGGTAGTCTATGAGGTAAGAATGTCAGTGGAAAGAGAGGAGGTGGAGGACTTCTGCATCCTGTTCTGTTTACCTCCCTTAGCTAGTACCTGTGACCAGCCGTGTGAGTACACTACCTTCCTAGCCCTCTGTGTTACTTGAATCTTTTAGAAGAAAATATATTTTTGTATTACTAATATCACAAGTCAATAGTTAGTGATACTTAAAAGAAAAAGTAGGAGTGGGAGAGATGGCTCAGAGGTTAAAGAGCACTGACTGCTCTTGCAGAGGACCCAGGTTCAGTTCCCAGCATGCCAATTAACAACTGTCCATAACTCCAGCTCCAAGAGATCCAACACTCTCTTTAGCATGGCCAAAATAGCATGGCAGTGTCAGGGTTGGAGAAATGACTCAGCTGTTAAGAGCACTTGTTCTTACAGACAATCCAGGTTTGGTTCCCAGTACCCATATCTAGTGGCTCACAATGGTCTATAATTCCAGTTCCAAGAGATTCAGCACCTTTTTATGGACTTCCCAGGCAACTCCACACATATGAAATACATACATACACTTAGGAATGTACATATACAAATTAAATAAATAAATCTTTAAGAAAAAATGTTATGTCAGCATCATTCATAAGGACCAGAGTCAACGTTCCACGTCAAGTTCTGAGAGGTAATAATCTATCAAGTTTGCTAGCTAGGATGACTTATGAACTATGCTGTTTACTTATTGTATTTTAATTTCTTTAGGAATTATCCCTTCGACATAGTGACACTGCTAAACCTCGTTCTCTTCAAGGCTTCTGACACCAACAGAGAGATTTATGAAATCTCCATGCAGCTCATGCAGGCACGTATCACTTCCTGGCATAGAACATTTACATCTATGAGCTTAGAATGCATTTCCTTGTTTCTCTGTCATGTGAAGACTAAGATTACATGTATGTAATATTCTGTAGACATAGTGACTAACTGATGCTTGACTAATTCTACATTGAAATAAGTACCTATTAGTTCTATTATTGCTCATTTTTGTTGAATATAAACATTCCTGAGATGTCCAGCTAATATTTTTTATCTTGTGTCTTATGTCTTTATAGATCCTTGAAGCAAAGCTTTTTGTGTACTCGAAAAAAGTCACCGAACAAAGACCTGGCAGTATTCTCTATGGAACACATGGCCCATTGCCACCCCTCTACAGTGTGTCGCTAGCCCTCCTGTCATGTGAACTGGCCAGAATGTACCCTGAGCTCACTCTTCCTCTCTTCTCAGGTGCCGTTCAGTTGTCACCAAAGACATATGTGACCATTTTTTTCTGCTCTAAGTTTTCCTTTTTAAAATCTGCTGCAATTTTACAGTCAGTTATTGATGCTAAATTTGTGGATCAGAATTGTCATGGCCTAAATGTAATTATATGTGAAAGTAAAAGTGATTATGGGACTGGAGAGATGACTTTGCAGTTAAGAGCACTTGATGTTCTTGCAGAGTTCTGTTCCCAGGAGCCACATCAGGCAGCTCACAACTACCTGTAACTCCATCTTCAGGGGATCTGATGCCCTCTTCTGGCTTCTGTGAGAAATTGCATGCACGTGTGCACGCTTACACACAGACACACACCCATATATACATAAATAAAAGTAAAATCTTTTAAAAATGTGATTATTTAAAGAAGTATAGGTATAAATATACACATGAGAAATGCGAAAGATGCTTAGATCAATAAACATACTTTACATACATATATGTATATACACACACAAACATATATTTACAAAAAAATTAAATATGGGTGATATACTTAATAACTAATTTCTGATAGTGATACTAGATATTATAGAATATTTATTATTATATTATGGTCTTGTTACATATATAACTTGTTGAGAGTTTTTTGGCATATTTTCCTAAGTAATTATTATGAATAACTTTTGTGAGACTTGAGCCTCAAAGAATTGCTTTTCTTGCCTAAATTAGTGGGGAATCTTGCTTAGAGGCAGACTGTGGTGCCTAGAATTCATCTTCTTTTTCCACCTGCACATCCATTGCCTTAGCCCAGCTTCTCTTCAGCCTCTGCTGCCTCTGCCCCCGACCCAGTTCATCCTCTGCACAGCAGTTCTTCCGCTACATAAAACTACATTTATATAGTGCTTTTCAACTCATGCTTCTGCTTAATTGTTCTAAAATAATTACTACTAATAATAGCGTCTATTTCTTGAACAGTTAACAATGTGCCAGGCTCTCTGCTAGACACTTCATGTGCATTGCAGCTATCATGTACTTGGTGTAGTTTTGTGGCTAGACAGAGGCCCTGGGGTTGAGCAGTCTAGCCCTGCCAGTTTCATCTTGAACAAAGCATAAAACTTCTAAACTGTTTCCTCATCTGCAGTCACGAGATCTACCTCACAGGGTATAAAGATTAAAATTAGTTAATTAGTCAGATGGTTGGCCCAGTCCTGGCATGAAGTTCTCAGCACCTGCACCATCATTATTCTTGTTTTATGGGTATGAAACAAGAAACTAATGCCTAAAGATGATTAACAATTCACTCAAGACAGCATAGCTGGGAAGAAGATGAACCAAATTAAATCAAGTTCTGTATTCCTCCAAACCAGTGCTATAAAATTTTAACCCCTTAGCCTATTCTTTTATTTATTTTTTTAATTATGTTTATATGTATCTGTGTCAGTGTGTGGGTATATGCACAAGTGCTGGTGCCCACAGAGGTCAAAGACACTGGATCCCCCTGTTGCTGGAGTTACAGATGGTTGTGATCCACACCATGTGGGTACCAAGAACTAAACTCCAGTCCTCTGGAAGAGTAGTCTGGCTCTTAACTGCTAAGTCATTTCTCTAGTCCCTACTCCCTTAGCTTATTGTTTTCCAAACTTGCTTTTCCTAACTTGCTTTCCACCTTTGCATCCAAGGACCCTCTACTCCAATCTCAGTCTTGGCCCAACTTGCCAGGCTCTGCTGTAAGCCCTTGTTTCCACACTTGCTGCTTCCTCTGTTGGGACTGGACTTCCTCCTTGCTCCCCAACTGCTAGACTTCCTAAACATCTAATTTTAATATCTACTTTGACTCTACAAACTCCTCCCATCCACCTGAGGCAGAATCAAATACTTCTTGGAAAATTCAAATTTATTTTTATCCACTTCAACCAAGATTCGAGCCCCCCCCCCCATGTGTTAGCCATTGTCCTTGGGTGCTAGGGACACAGAGGTGAAGCATCTCTCCCATCAAAGGTCTGGTAATAAAGGTAGATATACAATTATGTGCTTAAGATACAATATGACAGGACTGGAGAGATTGCTCAGCGGTTAAGAGCACAGACTGCTCTTGCAGAGGACCCGGGTTCGATTCCCAGCACCCACATGGCAGCTAACAACTGTACCCTAGTTCCAGGGGAATCCGAAACCCTCTTCTGATCTCCACAGCATTGCACGACACGGGCGCACTCACATACATGAAGGCAATATGACACGGGTGCACTCACATACATGAAGGCAATACGACACGGGCGCACTCACATACATGAAGGCAATACGACACGGGTGCACTCACATACATGAAGGCAATACAACTCATACACATAAAATAATAAAATATTTTTTAAAAAGATACAGTATGACAACTGCAATTCAAGAAAATAAGCATGTTCAACATACGAGATGGAAACTGATGGTATAATCAGTTATTAAACCAGAAGTTTCAGGAAAGATTTCCCAAACAGGTTAAAGTCAGCTGCAGTTTGAAACCTGAGAAGAAATTTGCAAAGCAGGCAAGTAGTTGACAGGCCCTGCAGACCAAGAGAATAGAATAAAACAGTGTGATGCACTGGGAAGTTATATAGAGCTTAACATCACATGCAGGAAAAGGAAAAGCTAGAGATAATCATGGACCATAGAGGCAGCCCTGAAGTCCTGGAGGACCTGTGTTCTACCGGAAGGAATTTGAAGGATGCTTCTTGACCCATTTCAGACCCCTGTGAGAAAAGGGACATCCTAGCAAGCTGCTGGGGTTTTGAAAACCACAGATGAGTCTTAAAAAGAAGAGGAAATGTCAGATCAGCATGTGTTTGAGAAAGTGTGGAAGGTGTGTTAGAACACACTGGAGAGGGAATGTTAAGAAGGGAGGATGGTAAACAATGGGTGCCCTTTCAGGGTTCTTAGACTCATTCACAAAAGAATTTAAGCTGGGTGGGCCTGGTAACACACACCTTTAATGCCAGCACTTAGGAGGCAGAGGCAGACAGATATCTGTTGAGGTATAGACCGGCCTGGTCTACATAGTGAGTTTCAGGTCAGCTGGGGTTACAGGGAGACCTTGTCTTCAAAAGTAAAGTCTAAAAATAAAAGAATTTAAGAATTAACTCAAACAGAGCTTAAGAGACAATCTTACTAGAATTTAAAGAAAAATCCTCAGGGAAGTTACACTGTAAATCTCAGCTGCTTCCCTTAGGAGGAGAATGGAGGGGAAAAAGAAGCCATAAAGCCATGCAGGTTTAGAGCCAGCATGGAGCTTAGAGCCAGCACGGAGGTCAGACACATGGCAGCCTAGCAGTCACATAATAAGAACTTTATAGAAAAAGAAATTCAAGATGTTGGGGAAGCCCAGAGCATTATGAAAAACATGCTTGGAAGAAAAAGAAGAAAAAGGGAGAGGTTACACTTTTCAGAAGAATTTTTTAAAAAGTGGGCAGATTTACAGAGAGCCACACATTTGTGACCCAGTCCATAAACTGTGTACCAACTCATTAACACACTAGGTATGCCACCTACCTCTTTAGCATGACTTAAGGTGAACCTGCCTTCCTAGGGGTGGTCCTGACACCAGGTGATTGACCTGGCAAAACTAGAAAGTTGGGTCTTCATCCTGGCCAAAGATTTTATTCTCTTGACCAATTTTCTCCTATGGAGCTTTTTGCTACTGTAACAAGAGTAGGGAGTGGAGACCAGAGCCAGAAGCTGATGGGGAAGTGCTTTGGAGAGTGTATGGCCTGGGAGGCTGATGGTGATGACTGCCCAGAGAGCCAATGGTGGGAGAGCAGGATAGTGGGGCCAGGCAGAGACCAAGAGCATTGCCTGCGATCTGAGAGCAGGCCTCTATCTAACAGAAGGTCTTAACCTCAGGAGAAGGCCCCAACTAGCAACACACAGAACAGAGGGCACAAGACAGGGCACAGGGGATCAGGAGTGGTGAAAGCACAGAGGAGAAGAAAGGGCCTTAACCAACTTTTCAATATAGGGTGAGGGGCAGAAAAGGAATAGAAAACTGTTTGGAGAGGGCCTCAGTTATCCAGGGTGTTAAATTTCATGGAAATCAAGAGTTATAAAAAGGATTTAGAAGGAAGGGGGAGTTACAGCCTCTGGTGAGAATAATCTGGAAGAGAGGCTGTGCAGGTACAGAGCTGTGCAGGGGGCAGTGGCATCAGAAGCCAGAATGCAGTGGCCTGTAAGGAGGGGAGGCAGAGGCTGGGAGGGGGGATTGTAATCAGAGGGGAGCGTTAACAGAAGAGAAGGTTGGAACCAGTTTATTAGCTGAGTGGGAGAAGCTAGTAAAGTGGGGGCAGCTGGTGGTTGCAGAGATTAACGAGCTGTGGGGCACCTAGAATGAAAGGCAAGTGTTTCTACGTTTCTAAACAAATTTCCCTTTTGATTTATGAAGAGCTTCAAAAAAATAATAACTTGAAAAAATTAACAGGACCTAGTGAATTTCTAACTCTTACTTTTACAGCCTCTACTATTCTGGACCACATGGTGAGATTTTATTGCCTTTAATGTTAGGTGACCTAATTGCTTGTTGGAAGCCACCCAAGTGGTTCACGTCCCTCTTAAAGGAATGCTGAAAAAGGCATAGCAACACCCTGACATCTCACGTTTTATTTAATTTCTATCTAAATGGGTAACAGGGGCTCTGTGGTATTTTCCTTTTTCTTCAAAAACATCTCCAATGTAGGCGCTTGTCCTTGCTCTTCTGGGGCCTCTGACAGACATCTCATTTTCTCGGTCCTGTGTCCACCACACACAAGGCAATAAGTATAATACATGAGCAAATTATGTAGATTGTTATAAGGTGGCCACTGGTGCAGTCTATACATTTTTTTTAATTTTTAAAAAATTTATTTATATTTTGTGTGTATATGAGTGTTTTGCCTGCATAGATGTAAATGCACCACATGTATACAGTGCCTGCAGAGGCCAGAAGAGGGCATCAGATCCCCTGGAACTGGAATTAACAGATGGTTGTTAGCCACCATGTGAGTGCTGGGAATTGAACCCAAGTCCTCTGCAAGAGCCACCAGTGCTCTTAACTGCTGAGCCATCTCTCCAGCCCCCAAGTCTATTCATTTTTATGACATTGGTTTTTATTTTTAATTTTATTATTTTATGTGTATGCATGTATTGCCTGCATGTAGGTAAGTACACCTGTGTCATGCAATGCCTGAGGAGGACAGAAGAGGCTGTTGGATCCCCTGGAACTGGAGTTACAGACAGTTGTTAGCTGCCATATGGGTTCTGGGATTTGAACCCAGGTCTTCTGCAAGAACCACCAGTGTTCTTAACCACTGAGCCAGCTCTCCAGCCCATGACATTGTTTTTAAATGAGTCTTTTTAATGCTGCTTTCTCTCTGCCTGGATTTTTTTCCCAAAGTACAAGTCTTTTCTCTGGTGTATAAGAAATTTTATAACTAGAAATCATTTCCTCCAACAAATTCCCAGTTTGGTGCCTTGTGTTATCTGTTACCTTTTCCCTCTCCCCAGAGTTATTTGTCAATATAATTTTCAGTCCTCAGTTCTCCACGTGCATGCCATGGCACACTCATATACCATAAATAAATAAGTGTAATCTTAAAAAGAAATATCACTGTTTAAAGTAAAGAAAGATGGGGCTGGAGAGATGGCTCAGCGGTTAAGAACATTGGTTGTTCTTGTAGAAGACCCGGGCTCGAATGCACCCCGCATGGCAGCTAACAACTCCAGTTCTAGGGGATCCAACAGCCTCTTCTGTCTTCCACGGGCATTGCATGACATGGGTGCACTTACCTACATGCAGGCAATACACACATACATATAAAATAAAGATAATAAATATAATATTTTAAAAAATAAAGATTACATTTAGAAATTTTGACCTATATAAAACCCAACAGCTTAGCATTACCTGGTTATAAATTTAATTTTAGGGAAAGGGCCAAATCTATTAATGCTGCCATTTGGGGAATTCAAGGAATTATCTGAGTGTAATTTCTGGCATCTGTGTTGATCTGTCACGTAGTAGCCAGGAGCACCCTGGGTGAGGTTCCCAGCCGTGCTGGCTAATAATGCATGCACAGGCTCCTCATTTCCTACTGGATAATACAGGTTCTTCTCTAGACTTGAAAACCTCCTGCACCTTCTGCAAATACATAGAGCTTTGCTTCTCTGTCTGTAGAATGTATACTAGGATTATAAGCTGCCAAGCTGTTGGTGGTGGGTGACACTGTGCAGAAATGCCATCTGAGAAGGTACCAGAGAAGTGGTTGAGCTGGACAGAGCTTTGCCCTTCAGGTGGTTGTTTTGTTTGTGTTTGTGAGCACATGTATGTGTGTTTTGGGACATGGTCTCACTGTAGCTCCAGATAGCCTGGAACTTGTTATATAAACCAGGCTGGCTTCCCATCTCACAGAAATCTGCCTGCCTCTGCCTCCTGAGTGCTGGAATTAAAGGCGTGCACCATCATGCCCAGCTAGCTTTGCACTTTAGAATCAGCTCATCAAGTCAAATGCAGCACTCTGTGGACCTCCCACATTTGGCAGTTGTCTAGTAGATGCCATAATGGGGTTTATTCCTCGTGGAGTTTCACATCTCACCTTTTAATGGCTAATTTACATGGGAGACACTTGGTAAGTCATGAGGTTATTGGAAAGAATGGTGATCATGTTAAAATAATACTGTCATCACTGTTTAGGACCCCACCAAATGACAGGCACTTTGCTAAGAATGCTATATGCATTGTGAAGACATCTTCTGTTTTTTCACAGTAGCCAAGTGTAAAACCTAGGGGTAGAAGAGGGTGACTGAAGAACGGAGAGATTACTTGAGTGGTCAAGTCATGCGACTTCACATGCATTTGCATATGGTGGAATTGGGACCCAAGTGCATGCCCTGCTGACTCCCAGACCCTTGTTTTGCAGTCTAATACAACCCCTCCGTTAAGAGTGGGTTATAACTCATGAGGCCTTCACCTCACTCCGTCCTTACCAGCCTGTGCTATCCCCATGGTGCTTTCCTGCACAGAGCACCACACACACAGAACAGCAGGCTTGAGTGTGGCCTTGCTTGGTTTCATGACTTTGCAGTTCTGGATAACTACTACATGTAATAATCCTTTTAGTAAATGGAAAGTATTGTTTGATGAGAAAACTGGTGTTTGTATCTTAGCTTATTTTGGAGACTAACATATAGTTCTCCATCATTTCCTTTCTCATTAGAGGTGAGCCAGAGATTCCCCACAACACACCCAAATGGGCGCCAGATCATGCTCACCTACCTGCTGCCTTGGCTGCACAACATCGAGCTGGTGGACAGCAGACTCCTTCTCCCAGGGTCTAGCCCCAACAGCCCTGAGGATGAGGGCAAGGACCGGGAAGGAGACGTGACCACCTCTCATGGGTTAAAAGGGAATGGCTGGGGTTCTCCAGAAGCCACGTCGCTGGTCCTGAATAACCTCATGTACATGACAGCCAAGGTAACTCCAGCAGTGTGGCTCCATCATCTGAAAAGTCCTTGATGTAGATCCAGGGAACATAACATTTACCATTAAGATGACACAGACAATGGGTAGTGGTTATGGGTACATACCAATATATTTAATGCCACTGAACTCTGCACTTAAAAAGATTTATGATCCAAGTATAATAGATATAGAATGCAAGACCATCCTCGGCTACTAAGTGAGTTTGAGACTAGCCTGGGCTACATAAGACCCTGTTTAATAAAACAACAACAACAACAAAAAGAAAAAAAGTGTTTATGTTGCCAAGTTAAGCTTCCCTTTTTTTCAATACTTATTAAAGACTGCTGCATTAATGGTAATACATTATTGGTTTAGTATAAACCAAGGATGCTTTCTAGTAGTTGTGCATAAAGTCTGATGAATTTTATGAGTTTTGACAATAGCTTAAATATGTAATGTTAAGCTAAGATTTAAAAAAAATAGTAAACTGGGTCTTAGTTATTTACTTAAAAAAAGAAAATAAATATAAAAGTGTTTGGTGCATTAAGAAATGGTTATAGGGGGCTGGAGAGATGGTTCAGCGGTTAAGAGCACAGAATGCTCTTGCAGAGGACCCAGGTTCAAGTCCCAGCACCCACATGGCAGCTCACAACTGTCTGTAACTCCAGTTCTAGGGGATCTTACACCCTCTTCTGACCTCCACAGGCACTGCACAACATGGGTGCATTTACACACATGCAGGCAATACACTCATACACATAAAATAATTTTTTAAAAAACTATAAAAAAAAAGAAATGGTTATTATGAGCTGGAGAGATGGCTCAGTAGTTAAGAGTACTGGCTGCTCTTGCAGAGAACTCGGGTTCGATACCCAGCACCCACAAGGTAGCTAACAAGGGTCTGTAACTCCAGTTCCAGGGGATCCAATGCCCTCTTCTGACCTCCGGGGGCATTGCATGACACAGGTGCATGACATACATTACATGATACATACATGTAGGTAATACACTCATACATATAAAATAAAAATAATAAAATATTTTTTAAAAAGAAATGGTTATGAGCCAGCTGTAGTGGGACCTCCGGGGGCATTGCATGACACAGGTGCATGACATACATTACATGATACATACATGTAGGTAATACACTCATACATATAAAATAAAAATAATAAATATTTTTTAAAAAGAAATGGTTATGAGCCAGCTGTAGTGGTGCATGCCTTTAATCCCAGCACTCTGTGAGATCGAGGCCAGCTTGGTTTATATAATGAGTTCCAGACCAGCTGGGGCTACAGGGAGAACTTATCTCAAAAAAAAAAAAAAAGATGAAGAGGAGGATGAGAAAAAAAAGAAAATGTTTATGATGACTAGGGATATGTCTTAGTGTACAGCTCTTGCCTCATTGCACAAGACCCAGGGTTTAACTCCCAGCACTGCAATTAAAGAAGAGTATAGGGCAGTTTTAGTAACGCTTGTGTGTGTAGTGTGTGTGTATATATATGTATGTATATATATGTATATGTGTATAGACATGTTTATCATTTTTTAGAGAAAACATGGCCTAGAATTTTTAAAAATTACTTGCTGTGGGTACTGTGTATGTGACCAATCTTCACTGTAAATTGCTATCCACTAAAAAATGGTATTTTTCTGTTGAATGTCCATTTTCCCCTCCTCATGATTTTGAATAATCATAATCTTCAAAACAACTTTCTCCCAACACTTTGCATCCTACATTCTTCACACATCATCAGGCTGATTTTTTTTTTTTTTTTTTTTTTTTTGAGACAGGGTCTCCCTGTAGCCCAGCTGTCCTGGAACTCACTATGTAGACCAGTCTGGCCTTGAACTCACAGAAATCCACCTGCCTCTGTCTCCCAAGTGCTGGGATTAAAGGCGTGTGCCACCATGCCTGGCTCAGGCTGATTTTTATTATGCTTACTCTAGTATGGAGATGAAGTTCCTGGACCAGAAATGGAAAATGCTTGGAATGCTCTGGCCAACAACGAGAAATGGAGCAACAACCTGCGGATCACCCTTCAGTTCCTGATCAGTCTGTGTGGGGTGAGCAGCGACACCATCCTCCTGCCCTATGTAAGTGCCCCTGGCTTTCAGAAGGGATGGCCCCTGCTTGGGGCGTCCAATGTCAGAGTGTACTCTTGGCTCCCTCCAAAATAGAGGTGTCACCATCCTGCAAATCCCCAGGGCTCATCCAGATGCTACAGAAAAGTTGCCTTCTTCCCCAAAACACAGGGCCATGTGCTAGTGGCAACTGTCAGCCCCCTGGTCTAAGCTTCCGAACTCGGATACCTGTGAATGGAGATTGAATCTTTTTCAGTGTCCAGTGCCTCCTTCTGTCAATCAGCATCAGAATAAAAGAGGCTGAAGATAAAGCAGTGCATCATCACTAGTGAAAAGTGTTTCTGCTTTCCACCTTGATGCTCTTGAAACAAAATAAAAGCAGAGAATCTAGGTTTTTCTTTTCAAAAGTAGGTGATAGGAATTAGAACATAGTGGAGACAGATGTCTCTGGTCTTTTCTGTTTTTACTTGAAGGTGGTGGAATGACAGGATGACAGCAGTTTCTAACACACATTCACTCGACATTTCACCTGTTTTTGTGACATGAATTTTTGTTGTTTTGAGCTGCTTTAGCCACACTGCAACATGTGTACTTAGGGTTAGACTTCCAGTCCCATGATAATGTGACACATTGATGGTGTTATTTTTTTAAATGTAAGATCTTATAGGCAGTTAAAATTCATTTGTTTCTAGTGACCAAGTGGATAGGAAACTAAATTTCCTTTTTTAATAAAAAATAGCAGTCTCCCCCCTCAGGGTTGGTATACATAAAATCCTTCTTGTCGTATAAGGACCATGCACTAACCAATTGTGCTACTGGAACACCAGTAAAATCCTGAAAATTTATTTTTGTTTAGATTGAATCAGTTTGCCCTAAGAGTAACTTTTTAAAAGCAAACCACTTAAGGCTAGAGAGATGCCTCAGTGGTTAAGAGCACTGGCTGCTCTTGCAGAGAACCCAGGTTCAATTCCCAGCACCCATATGGCAGCTAACAACCATCTGTAACCCTAGTTCCAGGGTAATCTGATGCTCTCTTCTGACCTCCACGGGCAGTGCACCACACGGTACACTTACATACATGCAGGCAATACCCTCGTACACATTAAATGAAATAAAAATAAATATAAATATATTTTAAAATTAAAGCACTCAAAAAAGGTGTCTATAGGGCTGGAGAGATGGCTCAGGGGTTAAGAACACTGGCTATTCCTGCAGAAGACCTGGGTTCGAATCCCAGCACCCACAGGGCAGCTAACATTTGTCTGTAACTCCAGTTCCAGGGGATCCAACAGCCCCTTCTGTCCTCCATGATCATTGCATGACATGGGTGCATTTACCTACATACAGGCGATACATACATACACATAAAATAAAAAATAATAATAATAAAGTATTTTTAAAAAGGTGTCTGTATAGTGGGTTAGTTTGTTTTGTTTTGTTTTTAAGTGGTGTAAGTTTTAATACATGCCCTCACATCCGCCCAGGATAGCAAAGGTTGGCTGTCAGGATGATGGTTCCAGATGATAGTGTGTTGATCCAGCCTGATGTTCTGATGGAAAATATATCCTTCATTTATTTTCTTTTTTCAAGATTAAGAAGGTAGCAATATACTTGTGTCGAAATAACACCATCCAAACCATGGAAGAACTGCTCTTTGAGTTGCAGCAGACGGAGCCAGTGAACCCTATCGTCCAGCACTGCGACAACCCACCCTTCTACAGATTCACAGCTAGCAGCAAGGCCTCTGCAGCTGCTTCTGGTAGGGGCAGGGCCCCTGGGCATGCACTCCTATTGAACACTAAACAGGTTTGAGTGTGTCTTACAGTCCTTTTCCTGTGAATACATTCATCTCTTAAGATTGCTTAACAATAGTTCCCTGAGGGGCTGGAAAGATAGCTCAACAGTCGAGAGCACTGGCTGCTTCTGGAGAGAACCTTAGTTCCATTCCCAGCACCCTTGTGGTAGCTAACACTCATCCTTAACTTCAGTACCAGGAGATCCGATGCCCTCTTCTGTCCTCTGCAGGCATTTTATGCTCATGGTGCACTTACATATATGTAGGCAAAACATTCATATACATAAAATAAAATAAAATAAAATTTTAAAGACTAAACCCCTGAGGCTCTTAGCACATTATTAGATTAACAAAATTGTTTTGTAACTGTGACCAAGAATCAGTGACCCAGTTGCTACCCCATCAGGGAACTGTTTCTACTTTAGGTAGATCCCAAGCAGGAAATTATCATCACTTAGGAATCTTAGTTCTGGACACTTTATATCCTACAGGATTCTGTTTGCTAATATCTTCCCAGGATGGCTAGAATACCTCACAAAATCCAAAGTACTCAAAAATCTGAAATATTTTGAGCACTGACACGGCAAACCAAGTATGACAAATGTTGCTCAATATTAAAAATATTGTACAGAATTATCTTTAGGCTGTGAGTATTCAGTGTATATGAAACATATGTGAGTTTCATGCCTAGACTTGAGTCTGATCCTCAATTTTATCATGCACACACAAATATTCCATCCACCACCCAAAGAACTCTAAAATCTGAAACACTTCTGCATGCTCCCCTTGTATTACTGCTCTCATCAATACATACTACTCCCTCAAATTTCTTGAAGCTCCCCCCTCAATTTACCTAATGCCAAATCCGTCTTCAAATCTGTGTCTTCTAATCTCTTGTGCCCTCTCTTTATCCTACCTTTGCTTCTAGTGAAGCATTCTTGCAGAGAGGCACTAGCATAGGAATCAGAAGCTCTGGGTACTTGGACTTGGTTCCCTAGCATTAATTCAAGAAATTCTGGACCCAGAAATGCTAAAACAGCAAAAGTGTGGTGTGCTTGTTATCCCAGTACTCAGGAAGCAGAAGAAGGCGGATCATAAGTTCAGTGCCAACCCAGGCTACATAGCAAGACCCTGTCTCAAAAGAACAACAATGAAAATGGCCACTAGCACAGCTGCAGTAGGCCCGCTCCTCTAAGCTCATTACCTGAGAGACCAGTAAGAAAAACTTCCAAGAATGCCATAGCCTGGTTTTACAAGGAAATTAAAGAATTTGGTTTGGCCAAAACAGATGTCTAGAATTCCCCTGTTTCAATGCTAAGGATTTGGGCAGTTTAGAATGTCTCAGACTGTACAGAAATGTGAAGACTCTCAAACATGGGCTTTTACAGGAAATCCTTTCCTAAAATCACATCTGACTCAAGGTTGGTCCCTCTCCATGTATCTTTTTCTGGTGTCTTCTAATCCCCTCTGCAGGAACCACCTCCAGCAGCAATACAGTAGTTGCCGGCCAGGACAGCTTCCCAGACCCCGAGGAGAACAAGATACTGAAAGAATCAGATGACAGGTCAGTGAACACATTTGGCTTAATATCCACTGTTACATTCAGCAGTAGTCTGTGCAGAGACATTCATACAAGTTTGTATGGTTCCTAAAACACATACTGAAATACTTCTCTATGTTTAGAAACAGACTGACTTCACAACTCTGCCCTGTATTTGCCTAAAGATAAAAACTTTTTTCCTATACAAAGTTGGAGAATAAGAAAACAAATAGGGATGCTCTTCTTGTGACTGAATCCTCCTTACCCTTAGGCTTTGTAAAAAACAAAAAACCAAAAAACCACTAGTTATGGAACTGGAGAAATGGCTCAGTGATTAAAAGCACTGGCTGTTCTTGCAAAGGACCCAAGTTAATTCCCAGCACCCACATGGCAGCTAACAGCCATCCATAATTTTAGTTCCAGGGTATGTGATGCCCTCTTCTGGCCTCCACAGGCATTGAACTCATGTGCTACACTTACGTATATGCAGGAAAAACACTCATACACATAAAACAGAGGCTGGGAGTCTAAATAGCACAGTGCAGGCTTTGGCACAGGCCTGCATTAGTTGCATCACATAATAGCAAGAACATATATGCATATTTATTTTTGTTCTCTCCTCCCCCCCAGCTCTGTCTCTGTGTGTCTCTCTCTCTTACTCCTCCTTCCTCCTCCTTCTCCCCCCTTCCTTCTCCTCCTCCTCTTTTTGAACAGTGTCTCTCACAGCCTTGAAAC
Organism: Nannospalax galili; assembly: GCF_000622305.1. Classification (NCBI taxonomy): domain Eukaryota; kingdom Metazoa; phylum Chordata; class Mammalia; order Rodentia; family Spalacidae; genus Nannospalax; species Nannospalax galili. The sequence continues at coordinate 3,117,706 of NW_008360317.1, read as the reverse complement.
TTGCTATATAGTCCAGGTTGGCCACTATCTCACAGAGATCCACCTGCCTCTGCCTCTGAGTGCTGGGATTAAAGGTGTATGCCACCACACCCAGCATTTCTCTTATAAAGCCACCAGAATCACAGAGTTCCATCCTAATTGCCTAACCTAATCTAGTTAATTCTAAGGACCTTACTTCCTTTTTTCCCATGCACATAAAATTATATTTCTAGGCTCAAGTGTCCCAGGGTAGAGGGAACAGTGATATACATTAAGTGACACACAGATGAACAATATACTTAAGAGGTCTTATGGAAGATACACAGTAGCATCCTGCTACAACTGTTCTTTCTAAGGGCCTAACACCATAGTGAGATGAAGGTTCTTCCCTCTTAATACCATTAACATAAGACATAAGAATTAAATTCCTACCTGAGTTCAGAAAGACATCCATATTCAAACCATATCAATCTTTATTCTTATTTTTTAAATATTTTTTTATTTTATGTGTATGAGTGTATTGACTGTAGGTATATAAGTGCACCCATGTTGTGTAGTACCTGAAGAGGTCAGAAGAAGGTGTCAGATCCTCTGGAACTGGAGTCACAGATAGTTGTTAGCTGCCATGCAGGTGCTGGGAACTGACCTGGGTCTTCTGCCAGAGCAACTCGTGCTCTAACCACTGAGCCATCTCTCCAGCCCCCTTCATTCATATATTGCTTTATCACATCTTTTGTTTGTTTGTTTTTTGGTTTTTGTTTTTTTGTTTGTTTATTTGTTTTTGGTCTTTTTGAGACAGGGTCTCCCTGAAGCCCCAGCTGCCCTGGAACTCACTATGTAGACCAGGTGGTCCTTGAACTCACAGAGATCTGCCTGCCTCTGCCTCCCTAATGGTGGGATTAAAGGCGTGTACCACCATGCCTGGCCTGCTTTATCACATCTTAATCAAGAACACTGTCTTCCTACTTGACCAAGAATCCATCCCATTCTGCCACATTAGCTCTACGAGGGTATCTCTCTCACCCACATACTTATCTTCTCACTGCTTGTGAACTTCTCGTAAGTAAATAAAATCCGGATCACATTTTCCTGTAAATGATTATGAAGAATGGGGAGAGATAAACAGGACTCAGATTTTTTTAAACCTGAATAATCTTCATGGTACTGAAAACACTTTATCTGAGCATTTCCCAGAGAAAATGAGCAAGAGATCCCTCTCACTTGAAAATTAATGAGGATTAAACACTCACAAATTAATATTGGAGAAGACTGAATACTGAAAATATTCCCTCAGCCCAAACCATCCCAGGATGCTTCCTCACTGACCATGAGACTTAACCATATGCTCTGGAATGCTACAGAGGTGAATCAGATTAGCTGACATAACACTGTCTCTGGAGTTCTGAGGGGCCCATATTCAATCCAGGCAAGTATAATCCCTCTCTTGTGATACTGGTCATGATATTGCCTTTGGGTAGATGCTTATTCATATGGGCTTTCCTTTAGCTTACATCTGAGCCCAGCAGGTCCGAAAACACGGACCTCAGCTTGCATAGTTCTAAAGGACTGCCATGCTTTCTTAGACATGAATAAACACTTTCCTATTCCATACATCAGTGGCAGTATAAGATTATTAATTAGCATGTTGCATTTACTCTTCTTGTTTAGAGCTTTTGTTTTTGTAGCTGAGGCTGACTTTGAGCTCCTGATCCTCCTGCCTCCACCCCTCAAGTGCTGGGACTTCAGGCATGTACCACCGTCCCAGCTTAGTATTTTGGGTCATTCATCTATATATGATAGTATCTTCTTTATCGCTTTGCAGAAGTCTCATTGTTTCTCTAAAGATATTGATATCAATCTGGCTACCATGTAAAATTATTAATCATTTATTATATAGACTGAGTTTCCCATCTTAATTTTATCTAAGAAAACTGATCTAATTTTATATATACATATATATACAAACAACTCATTACAAAGATATATATTATACATACAAGATATAATATATTAGCATCTCATTGCAAAGTCCACTTTAATATCATTAGCATTCTGAGTATCCTGCCCAAGTTTTTCATGGTAACCTTTAAAATTAAGAAGCCATTTATCTATATAAGATTAGGATCAAAGAGCATTTTTAGAGAGGTTGTCTGGTTAAGGAGCCTCTTTGGAAGGTAATAGGTTGGTGACTTTTCTAATTTCCAAGATACCAGTCTGGTTTAGACTGTTTTGTGTCCTGATTTGTATGAAATTTGCATGTCTCAAATATTCTGTTATGTGGATTCAAAAAGTAATGACTTGGGGGCTGGAGAGATGGCTCAGCGGTTGAGAGCACTGACTGCTCTTGCAGAGGACCCGGGTTTGATTCCCAGCACCCACATGGCAGCTATGAACCATCCTTAACTCCAGTTCCAGGGGAACCTGAAGCCCTCTTCTGACCTCCACGGCATTGCACAACACAGGTCCACTCACATACATGTAGGCAATATATTCATACACATAAAATAAAAATAATAATAATAAATAAAATAAAAAAGAAAGTAATGGCTCAAAAGAAAGGACAGTGGAAAATATGTGAAATTACTGAGGAATAGAAATGACAACAGCAGGCTAAGAAGAAAAAAGACCTTTGCAAATATCTAAGAAGTGGATAAATCTAGTCACTGAGCCAGAGCTCAGTGGCATATGTCCAGTTCATTTTCACAAAACTACTCTTTCTCACATCCTTGTAAGGACAGAAGCATCCTACATCATCCTGTGTTCCAGCAGGAAATAAAGGGTTGGTCTTTTGTCACCTAGCACAGAACACACAGTCAGTAATATAGAGGGATATGTCTATATGAGTTTGAGCTTTCTGGTGTTTGTAGACAACCTTAGCTCTCTGCTTTGGTTATGCATATATGAAGTGGATTGAAATATCTGTGTATATTTTGCATGAAACAAAAAGGATATGCCTCAGTGGTAGAGTACTTTCCCAACACATATGTAGTAATTTAATTTCACTTAAACATACCATATTTCCTCTGAGCCACACCCTTGCAAGGTCTAACTCCTGGAGTCATTTAAACCAAGAGCAAGCCCAATCTATTCCCAGAGCTGTTCCTTTCTTATTTCTCTTAGAGAAGCCCCTCCAGCAAAGGGCACACTCTATTTATTAAGTTAAACAATACATCCAGCCTGACATGGGAAAGAAATGAGGAACTTTGTCTTATCAGGGAAAATTTTTCCTTTTCTGACCCCTGCTGACCCAGAACAGCATACAAAACCACAAACAAATGTCATCCACCATAGTATACATGTTATTTGCAACATATATTATGGGTGATTTCATTGCTCCCAATATTGCTACTTTCTTTCAACAATGTTACCTTCACCACACACACACACACACACACACACACACACACACATGCACGCAAACATGTGCATGTGCATTATTCTGGGACAGGGTCATGAAGGGTCATGAGGGAGAAGAAGGGAACATAGTTCAAGATTAAAACTATGTGTTTAGCTCAGCTTCTAAAAGTTGATTACAAGAGGAACTCAAGGCCTGATAAGATTGTTTGAACTGTAGCAGTCCCATTGGTTAGGTAGTTTTAAACAAGCTGATGATACAGTAGGAAAGGCAGAATGAAGAGATAGTGTTAAATGAATTCAAAACATAAGATTAACTTTGGTTACAAGGTTAGGTAAGACAGGAGGCGTTCCTAGAAAAGTCATTCCCATACCCTATCTTACAGGTATTGGAATGGTAAACATGGTATTGATACAAAGATAATGCATTCTGGAGATCCAAGTCAAGGCATAATAGCCCTTATGGCACCAGTTTTAGGAAAAACACATTTTTCTTTTCAGTCCTTAAAATATCCCCAATAAAATAAAGTATTTTCAACTATTCTTTTTGTCACTTGTGGAAACAGAGCTCCTAAGCTAAGCATCTTTTAAAAAATATTTTATTTTTGTTTTTATGTGTATGAGTGTATTGCCTGCATGTAAGAAAGTGCACCCGTGTCATGCAATGCCTGTGGAGGTCAGAAGAGGGCATCAGATGCCCTAGAACTGGAGTTATGGACAATTGTTAGCCACCACATGGGTGCTGGGAACTGAACAGAGGCCTTCTGCACACACATAAATAAATGAATAAATAAATATGAAAACAATTTTTATGTGAGTGTATTTCTTTCATGTATGTAGGTACACCCATGCTGTGCAGTGTCCATGGAGATCAGAAGATGGATTTATAGACAATTGTTAGCCCCCATGCTAAATGTCTTGATCACTCACAGGCACAGAACTAGTCATTAAGAGGTTGATCATCTTGACACATAATTATATAAAATACCAGTGTGATGCTCCAATGTACATACACAATGTGTAATGATCAGGTCAGAATAATTGGCATATCTGTCACCTTAGAAACAAGCTCAGTCTTAAATCATGTTTCTGCCCACTTGGAGGTAACATGGCACAGAAAGTGTCTCTGCACTGCCACCTCCCTAGAGTTGACACAGGGCAAGTTGTTTAACTTCATTCAAATTCAGTTTCTCCATTTACAAAGTAAATAATACTTATCTCAAAAACTGAGTGAGCCAAATTAAATGAGATGGTATAAGTGAAGTTACTATTTTTAAAAAGCTTCTTTTAATTCAACAAGCAGCAAAAAGACAGACAAAAGTGGGTGTAATGGTGTATGACTTTAGTCCCAGCACTACAGAGGCAGAGGCAGGCAATTTCTGTGAGTTCAAGGCCAGCCTGGTCTACATAGCAAGTTTCAGGACAGCCAGGGCTGCATAGTGAGACCCTGCATCAAAAGAGACAGACAGACAGACAAAAAAGTCCTTCCAAATATGACTATGTTACGCCCCAACTAGTAACTTTTCCTAAAATTTCTGAGTATTTTTAGGGAAACTTTAATTTAGCCATAGCCCCAGATTTACTATGAAACTGCTGTGTACATTTCTACGTCTACCCATCTTCACTTGTTCAGTCATTCAGCAGGTGTTTGCTGACCAGTAACCATGTGCTGTGCTCTGTGAATGTGAGAGCCATATCAGTCAATGTCAAGCACAACTTTCCAAATGTAGTTCATACGATGTTAGCCTGAGCATATAGCTATCAAGGTTTAGACTGTTATTTAGGAGCTAGCGGGACCACTGGCTCTCTGAGCTGAAAAAGAAATGCTTGGGAAATAATGGTTACAATAAGAAGAAAATACAAGGGGCTAGAGGAATGGCTCAGTGGATAAGAGCACTGACTGTTCTTGGAGAAGACCCAGGTTCAGTTCCCAGCACCTACACGGCAGCTAACAACCATCTGTGACTCTAGATCCAGGGGATCCAATGTCCTCATCTGGCTTCTATGAGTATTGCATGCACATGGTGCACTTACATACATGCAGGCAAAACATTCATAAACACATAAAAATATCCCAAAAAAATCTAGAACCAAGTACCAAAAAGAAAAAAGTCAATCACTAAACTATAGTATCTGCTTATAAGCACATGTGTGCACGCCACCACTTCATGACTCTCTTTTGTATTTGAAGGTTTAGTAATGTTATCCGAGCCCACACTCGCCTTGAATCAAGATACAGCAATAGTTCTGGAGGATCATATGATGAGGATAAAAGTAAGTACTAGTGGGCTGTGGGGTTTCAGATAGAAAGAACCTATCTAGTCCTATGTTTTGATATTCTTGGCATTTTCTATGGTGATGCAGAGTTGGAGGACTAGTCCGAAATTCTCTCATTGAAAAAAGTGTTGCAGTTGCTATTGTTAACTTGGGAATAGATGTAACCTTTAAGCTTCGTGATTCTGCAGGCCCAGGATGGAATGTGATTTCACATTGGAGCTCTCTACAGCATGGTGGTCTGAGTAACCAAGATGCCCTTGCTAAGCTGAGAGATAGCTTTACACAGGAATTTCTTTATTCCATGGGCAGTTGGATAAACCAGAAAGATCGGTGTACTCATCAATTTTGTTTGGGATCTGGACAGCTTCTGTAGATACAGAATCAGTATAAATATTAGTTGGTCTGGGTGGTGGAAAGTCTGGAACCAAAGAACATTATACTGACTGTTCATGGGCTGGAGGAAATCCTCTTGTAGAATTATTATTTCTCTATTTTTATGAAATTTGTAAGTATGATGATAACCATAAGTTAATTCATTCTATAAGTCATCGTTTAGGGCCTTTTTAGTTGATTTATTTTAATTATTTTGTTTTTGTGGGAAATATTCAGAGTCTGGTCAGAGCTAACTATTTTTCTAATTCCTAATGCATAAACAGGCAGTTCTATGCCATTAAAAATAAGAATAGAAGGAATATCAAGAATCTATCTGCAATTGTATATATAATTGTCAGGTTAAGTTTCCTGTTCATCCCTATGGAACAATTTGGCTCAAACTGTCAACTGGAGGAAAAATAAATCTCCTTGTATTTTCTCTCCATCTGTGCCTTGTCAGGAGACTGTACCTTCCAAGTTATGAACAAGTGAATCTGGCATTATAGCTCCTGAGTGCTAGGTAGGACCTGATTTAGTAGATAAATGATGTCACATTTGGGAAATACAAAGTTGTTGGTTCAAGAGAAGTTTGGTTACTGTGGCAATATTCAGTAATCGAAAAGTTAAAGACATAAAAATTGAATCTTGAAGAGGTTATACAGTCTACTAATGACTCCCTGAGAAAGTGACAGGCATGTGTAGCAACACCCACCCTCTGTGGACTTGGAAAAGAACACTGTGACAAATAGCAGTCACTTTGCAGTATATGTTTAGAGCCCTAGTAATAAATCTGCAAATGTCATACATGTATCAAAAATAGAGAACTTTTAAAAAGTATAGTGAAGTGAGATCATAATTATGTCTACACACCACACACACACACACACACACACACACACACACATTAATGGTGTTAGGGGCAAAAAGAAAAAGTAATAGAAATGTTCGCAGAGAAAAGACACTATTATGAATTCAGATAAGATATTAAAAATAAATCTAATATCATATGGCTTCTGTTTAACCAGACACATTGATAACTTAAATGCACTATAATAATATTTTTACTTGGAAAAGTTGAGTGCAGAATTTGAATTTGAAGGTTTGTATGTTGAAATATCTATTCCATGATTACTATTATTAACCAGATTCATTGTATGAAAAAGCACTGAGAACTTACATTTTAACTTATTCTAAGAAAAAATGGCCAGGTGTTATGGTACACACCTTTAATCGCAGCACTTGGGAGGCAGAGGCAGGCCGATCTCTGTGAGTTCAAGGCCAGTCTGGTCTACATAGTGAGTTCCAGACCAGTTGGGGCTGCAGGGAGACCCTGTCTCAAAAAGACCAAAAAAATAAAAAGAAAAAATGAAACAAAGCAATGAAAACAATATCTACTGAGACCTATTAAGATCCTTTCCCCAGGTGGTCAAGGAATAGTACTTTACTTTGGTTGTCTTGGTGGAAGCAGTGTGTCTAATAGGATGCAACTACTTCCAGGATTTAGACAACTAGGGCTTCCTTAATGTATTTTTTGGTTCCAATAACATAATTATGGACATAGAATACACTACAAAACAGGTAAAGTTTAGTGAATTCAATCCTAAACCCTCTGGCCAAGTGTCTGGTACAGGCTAAGGGTTAGTTATTTCCTCCTTGAATTCTTGAGGGGATCAGTAAAGGGTAGAAGGCTCAAGAAGGGGTCAGGAGAGACCCAGGGGCCAAGTGCTTCATAATCTGGCTTTTGCAAAAAGAATAACTGTATGTAACCTCAGAAATGCACTTTAGATTAAAAAAATATACTCCGCTGATTAAAATACATGAGCAAACAGTCCTAGATCTATGAAATAACTTTCTATCAATATTACATAAGCTTTTCTCCAAAGCCATTTAAAATAACTGGATTATTTCCCAAGGCCATATGCTAATATGGCCCCATAATGAGGATATTGCTAGTTAAATTGAATAAGTTACCCTGAATAGTCACTGAAAGCAAGACACTGTAGGCAATATACTAAGTGGTGGTGCTGATAATGAGTTACTAGTTCTCCTGCTTTTAATTTTTTCTAGAATAAATTTTGTTTTTAATCTTATTACTTTTATTTATTTGTATGCATGTGTGTATGGAGGGAAGTGTGGGGCCAGAGAACAGCTTGAAAGTCTGTTCTCTCCTTCTACCACATGGGTTTCAGGGATCAAACTCAGGTCATCAGGCTTGGCAGCAAGTGCCTTTACCTGCTGAGCCATCTCACTCATTCTGATCTAAAATTTCTATTACCAAAACTTCATAGCATAGATTCGTAAAGTTCCAGTTGCTTATTTGTTCCTATGTTAGCAAGGGCCAATAACAATTAAACATAGCGGCACATGCCTATGATCCCAGTACAGGAGAAGCTGAAGCAACAGAAGTATGACTTTGAGACCAGTCTGGGCTACGTAGTATGATCTCACCTCAAAAACAAAAACAAAGGAAAAAAAGAGCCAACGATAACTTCCCGACCATACCCTCTAAAACTCCCTTAGCTCATACTACTGGAGAGGTGGAGCATTTGGGGCTCTAGTCCCTGTCCTTAAAGAGTAGAAAGTATTACTTCCACCAGGTCTCCTAACTGCCAAAGCCAGAGGTGTACATCAGAACTTCTTAAACTTTTTTGACTTATGACCCCTTTCTACCCAAGAAATTTTTATATGACCCCAAGAGAGGTATATAAAATAAATGTATAATGAATCATTGAGAAATTTATTTTAATACAGAAATGTACTTGAAAAGATTTCTTTGCTATGTATATATAATTTTACTATTTATTAAAGATAAAAGCTGATTTACATACTAGTGGGGTGGGGTGG
>NW_008360317.1:3091830-3108855 GCF_000622305.1 Nannospalax galili | reverse complement strand
TTTTTTTTTTTTTTTTTTTTTGTCTTTTTGAGACAGGGTCTCTCTGTAACCAACCTGGAACTTAGTATGTAGATCAGGCTGACCTTGATCTTACAGAGATCCACCTGCCTCTGCCTCCTGAGTACAAGAATTAAATGCTTGAGCCACCATGCCTGGCTTCTATTTTATTCCTTTGAGACACAGTCTGTCACTGATTTTGGAGCCAGGCTGGCAGCCAGCAAGTCCCAGTGATCCTTTTGTCTCTGCTTCCCACATGAAACTCAAGTACTAACTCAAACAGCAGTTTTCAAAATCAACTTTCTAACACAATGCAAAGATACATTTATTTGATACAAAGAATGTCGGTAAAAAAACATTGAAAGCGTTGTCTGTGATTCAGTCATTTTGTTTCCATAGGAACAGAAAGCTTAGTGTGTACAGTAAAACATTGTAGTCCATAACATGCAGTAGTCCTGAATCTATGCTGTCTCGGGCAGCATTTCTTGCCATTGATAGCATGGCCAGTTCAAAGTGCTCATGTTCTGTGTTCAGAGCCAGGGCTATAGGAAGTTGCCCAATGCAATATGGGTGTGCACTGCTCAACGTAGCTCAGATTCATTACATATTTGATCTTGAATTCACTTTTGGTTGTCTCACAGTCAGAAACCTGCTATTGCCAGATTTTTTTGCAACCCCTATATTCAGTTATGTGATCCTATTTGAGGTCACAACGCACAGTTAACCATACATCAGAGGCACGGAGCACATGACACCATCTAGGATTTTGTAAGAATTAGATATGTTCTTCTAGTGACAAAATAGCTTAAGACACATTGCTTAGAATAAATCCTGTTGTTAAGCAATATATGACTATATCACTTACATGTTTCACAAGTACAACCAAGAAAAACTATATTTGGAGGCAATTGCATAAAGATGATGTAATGTATCTTTCCTCTTAAGACACTGAACCAATCCCAGGGATTAAGCCAGTTTGCCTGAAGTCACACACCTGGGTGGTATCATGTGACCCCCCACAGACTCGCTTGTCTTGAATGCCAAAAAATAGCTCTGTGAAACTTGTCACTGTACATAACTTGAAATATACTGTTGATGAAGTCCATTCATTCACTCAGCAAATATTTATCAATCCCTTACTACATACCAAGTACTACTATAGATGTGATGGAAAGAGCAAGGAACAAAACATTTGTCACTCCCTTAGAGCTTTTGTTAGACTGAGGCAGGCAGGCCAAGAAGGGGAAACTGAACTGAACAGGCTGAGGTGTAGAGAATGATTGGGGTGGTAGATACATAGATGGTGTCTTGGTTACTTTTCCTGTTGCTGTGATAAAATACCCTGACAAAAGCAACTTAAGGAAGGGCTTATTGGGGCTAACAGTTTGAGGGTGCAGTCTGTCAGGGCTACAGGAGCTTGATCAGCTGGCCACGCTGTGTCCACAGAGTGATGAATGCCTGTTTACCTCACATTCTCCTTTTTATACAACCTGGGATCCAACCCAAGGTGGGTTACTGCCCACCTCAATTAACCTAATCAACATCATCTCTCACAGGCATGCCCAGAGACTAAATAATCCCTTGCAGGGGTACTGGGAGGCCTTTCTCCTAGGTGGTTCCAGATCCTATGAAGTTGACAGTTAACACTGTCACAGATGGTCAAGGAAAGCCTCTGAGTATAGAAGGGAGCCAAGGGGGGGTGCATTCCAGCCATTAGGAACCATAGAAGGGAAGTCCCTGAGGCTGGACAGAGGCTTGGCTTATCAAGCACAGAGCAGCAAGGAAACCACCATGACTAGTGTGGAGTGAGAACAGTGGGGAGGAAGTAGATAGGGAGCCATGCAAGGAACGTAGTGACCATGTAATGCCTCTGAGGTCATGCTGTGGTTTTGGATTTCCTTCCGGGTGCAAAGGGGAGAGCACTGGAGAATGTTGAGCAAGGAAAGAGACATGACCAAAGTTTTCGAACTCTGCAGAACACAGAGTATACAGGGATGAAGAAGAAACTAGATGACAGGAAGAAGCCATGCTGAGAGAACGCTGATGGGGCTAGGACAAGTGATCAGAGGCAGGGTGTATTTAGAAAGCAGAACAACCAGGCTGTGTTCATATGTCAATTTCCTCACTATAAAATAGGGATGATTATAGTAGGTACCCGTGATTGAACTATTAATATGCAAAGTGCACAAAACAGTACCTGACAAGGTGTATACTCTGTTCAGTCCCTTGTGTTGTCTTTGTTATTGCTGTTGTCGTCATGACTGTCAGATGTGGGATAAGAAGAAGGTAAGGATGGCTCTGAGGTTCTTGTCCTGAGCTAACCGGATATCTAGGCCTGACTTTCACTGAGATGGGAAGATTGGAGACATTTTCACAATAGAGGAAATTCATGAGTTACCTTTTTTTAAATCTTTTTTTTTTTTTTTTTTTTCTTTTTGAGGCAGGGTTTCCCTGTAGCCCCAGCTGTCCTAGAACTCACTATGGAGACCAGGCTGGCCTTGTGCTGGTATTAAAGGCATGCACCACCATGCCTGGCTTAATCTGTATCTTTTCTTTGCTGTGTAATGAATGATTATAAATCAAGTAATAACTAATTAAGTAATTACCTAATCAAGCCATTCTATTTCATTTTGATGATGTAATTCATGCTTACTAAACTGGGTTGTTAGTTAGTTTTGCAAGCATATATTTATAAGATTCTTCCTAAAAACACCAAATAGGGGAAACAAAAGTCTTTCCTCCCAGAAAACAAAGTACTCATGTCTTTCTCACCCTCCAGATGATCCAATCTCTCCCTACACTGGCTGGTTGTTAACTATTACGGAAACCAAGCAGCCACAGCCTTTACCGATGCCATGCACTGGAGGATGCTGGGCCCCCTTAGTTGACTATCTCCCAGAAACCATCACTCCCCGGGGGCCACTGCACAGGTGAGCAATATGTACAGGTTGACGGAAAGGACTGCTTCAGTTGAACTGGACTTCTGTACTCATGATAAGTACAGAACTCCAGGTTCCACCAAATGAGATCCCTTTTTACGTCAGTGTTGAATTTATGGCCAGTTCCTAGCACATTAGCAGAGTTTAGTCAAATATTAGCTACTGTGCAAAGCTGCCTTGTGGTCCTTTGGATTTGTGTTTGATTTCTCTTCTCTCTTCAGCTCTTATCATCCTTTTGCTAATAGACTCTCTACTCTTTGATAAATTTAATAGATGTTTCTTATAGTGGGGCTCTATGCTATGTCAGAATTTATATTCAATTTCCTTGAGGGCTGGGGAGATGACTCAGTGGTTAAGAGCACTTGCTGCTCTTGCAGAGGAGCTGGGCTCAGTTTCCAGTACCCTCACGTCAGATCACAACCATCTATAGCTCCAGTGCCAGGGATTCTATACCCTTTTATGGCCTCTGTGAGTATGAGGTATGCACATGGTGTGCATACACACAGGCAAAATAAAAATAAATCCTTTTTAAAAATTCTATTTCTCTGGAATGAGGATCTTTATGCACTTCTTAAGCAAGCCTTAGTTGCACTTAATTGTGACTTGATCTGTTGTATTACTGCTGTCTTTAGAAGTTGTCTTCATTTCTCCATTTTGTTGATCAGGTGCAATATTGCTGTGATCTTTATGACTGAGATGGTGGTGGATCACAGTGTGAGAGAAGACTGGGCCCTTCATCTTCCATTGTTACTTCATGCTGTCTTCTTAGGTAAGACTGGATCTCAGGAGAATTCTAGCCAACAGGGTCAAAAACATGCAGAGGTAATCCATATAAATTTCCTTCATTTGACATAGGTTTGCCCTTTATGGAATCCTTAGTCTATTCCATATTTCAACCCCCTCCTGGAACCTACTCTATCCAATTTCACATAATCAGTCATTGTTTGACTCTGTATAATTGTCAGTGTGTTGGCACTTCATCAATGCTATACTTTCCAAGATACCCAAAAAATTTGGGTTTATTTGATGGTCTTTGATTGAGGAAATATATTTAAAGCCATTAAATTTGGTCAAAGCAAAGAGAGAAATAATATGGAACATGGCAGGCTAAGTACCAAGCTTCAGATATCCAGTGGCAGAGCAAAAATTACAAGAGGAGCGAGGCAGAACATCAGTTAAGTTAAAGAGAGGAACAAAATCACGATTCTTTAAGCCTGGTGTGTTAGGACACACCTTTGGTCCCAGCATTTGGGAAGCAGAGGAAGGACCATAATCTCAAGGCTGGCTTGCACCACAAAGCAAAATATGCTTCAAAAAGTTTTATTTTTATTTTTATATTTTTTTAAACTTCAATAACAAGGAGTCTCAGGGAAGAGACTGTCTCAGGAAAGAAGAATGGGAAGCACTTTAAATGCTGCAGAGAGGTCAAGAAAAGTCCATCTGCTGGTATTTTATGTGACCCTTTTATTTAAGTCATAAAGCATTTTATTTTTTTCCTAAGCCAACTTCTTTATGTTGGAGAGCCAAACAATAACAGAGAAAACTAAACATTCCTCCAACATGTTCCTCCCAGTATCTTGGAATCTTTACTATCCCTGGAATCTGGAGGGATTTAACATTTGTTGATATTAAGTGATGACACCAGTTTTTTTTCCAGGTTTGGACCATTATCGGCCTGAAGTCTTTGAGCACAGCAAGAAGTTGCTTCTTCACCTCCTGATCGCCCTGTCTTGCAACAGCAACTTTCATTCCATTGCTTCTGTGCTCCTGCAGACCCGAGAGATGGGGGAAGCTAAGACGTTAACTGTGCAGCCAGCTTACCAGCCAGAGTACCTCTATACAGGTAACAAGAGGAGGGGCAGCCTGAGACAGGGCCACCAGTGGGAGATGACTGAAGGTATCCGTGGAGCCCATGCCAATTTCCCTTGTGCTGTTACCTCCAACTTTCTATGAGATAAAATGACAGTACTTTTATCATGAATTTGCCTTCAAAAAGCCTTTTCATAATTGAGTATTTTCAACTGTATTTTTCATATCATTATGACTGCTGCACCCACTGGGTATGATCCCATTGATGTACTGAAATTAAAATATTCATCAGTCAAGAGCACCAGTCTGAAACAGTGAGGGATAAGAATGTGAGAAATAGTGACTCTCTGTGCCAGATCAGGACATAGCCAGAGTGCCAGTTGTGTCTTATGTGACTTCTAATTTCCCTGAGAGAGTTTCATTTTATTGGATGACTAGCTATCTTTTAGAAAGCATCATTTAATGGAGTCTTGTTTAAAAAAAAAAAAAGTGCTCCTTTGAAACCAAAAATGTCTAATTGGGAATGAGAACAGAAGGCCCTGGCCAAGTAGAAGAAATGGCTCTGCCATGTCAAGCTGTGCAGGGTGATCATAAGAGCTTCAGCTTGGAAGTCGCTGTACAGCTTGTCCTGAAAACTTTCCCCAGTAGGTTGTCAGTGGTTTACAAAATTACGTAATGCTTGAAATGCATTTTTGTTTGTTTTTTGTTTTTAATGCTAGGGTTGAAACCCAGGCCCTTAGGCGTTCTAGGCAGGTGCTTTGCCACTGAGCCACGTCCCAAGCCTAAACTATCTTTAAATGATGACTGTAAAACTGTTGCCAACTAAGAGTTCAAGAGCTCTTTTTTTTTTTTTTAACTTAATCACTTTAAAAATAACAGTGACACTGGACATGACCTGACATTTCACATGTGACCAGGAACTTTCTTCATAACTTTGAAATCACTTATATTCAGCAATCTTATCTTCTAATAGATGTTAACTTTTTTAAAAAACAAATATGAAGTCATCATTAACTCTGAGATGTAGAGCCCACTGACTGACTTCATGTCAAGCTCTTCCATTGGAGCCAAGCTGCACTTAATTAAAAATAACCCAGCATTAGCCTCTGGGAGACACAGAACTGTCAGTAAAGCACATGCTAGAGCCTTAATTTTAAAAGACTAGGAAGAGTTGTGGCTGTTTGAACTACCAAGGATGAATTCCATTAAATATGAGAAAATGAAAATGTTAAACCGAGTGTCAAATTTACACTCATTATGCCACTAAACGTGGCATAAAATGGTTTAGAGTAGGGATTTACAGAATAAAAATAAAACAGCAACAGCAAAAGAACATGCACACGATATCCTAAGCAAATCACCAGTGCAGCTGTAGAGATTTTCAAAACAGTGAAACAAAACAAAGTGCAAACAACATCCACAGACAAGATAAACAGCAGCTAAAGTGATCGGACCCATCACACATAGGGAACAAGTTTCTAGAGCATGAATAACCCCTTTAGGTAAACAGTAAGAACATATGGCTTCATCTACAATCACTTTCAAATCCATACTACAAATTATGTAGTAGAAATTATTGTCCTCATGTTATTATAACAGGAAACTAAGGTACTCAGATTTATATAAATTCTGAGATTAGACTCAGCAGTGCAGAAAGGCTATTGAAACCCAGCACTTCTCTCTCCTGATTCAGAACATCCACCAGACACACCAGGACTAGGCATTATGATTATTAAAAAGAGAAAAGGGAATGGTTGTATGTATACATTTTCAAACCCACAGTATAGTGTTAGACAGTGTTAGCCAAATATATAGTGAAACAAACACAGTAATTTCTTATGCCGTATTTCTTTGACTATCATGCCATATAGCTCATTAAAATATACTAATGTGAAACTAAGGTATTGCTCTGTGATAAAATATCTGCCTTTAATCCCAGCACCCGGGAGGCAGAGGCAGGTGGATCTCTGTGAGTTCAAGGCCAGCCTACATGGTCTACATGGTGAGTGCCAGGACAGCTGGGGGCTACAGAGAGACCCTGTCTCAAAAAGACACACATTTGGCATGCATGAGGCCATGGGACCAATCCCAACACCAAATACACTTGTATGTGCACGTGTATATTTATATATACACATATATGAAACACACACATATAATAGTCAAGTTCCTAGCCATATTTCCTCAAAAACATCAAATAACTTATTCATCAGTCAGTTAGTGATTAGTATTTTCAAAAGGGTGTCACTTTATATATTTAAGAAGTCTAATACTTGGGAATAATTTTCTGGCAGAACAGTTGGTGATTGACCTGTTACAGTTGAAGTGTTTTGGCCGGGCGTGGTGACACACATCTTTACTCCCAGCACTCAGGAGGCAGAGGCAGGCTGATCTCTGTGAGTTCAAGGCCAGCCTGGTCTACAGCAGTTATCCCTATGATCCCAGACACACACTGGTCTGTACAGCAGTGTATCTGGGTCCATAAGGAAAGAAAAATGACTGGTATGACTCAACCACAGCCCAGATCAAGTGTTTTCTTTACATGAAGTTGTGCTTCTGCCGTTGGCCTCCAAGCCTCATTGAGCGTGAGGCAATGACCCTGCATAGGCTGTTGTTCCTTAGCCTTCTCCTCTTGTCAGGTGGCTTTGACTTCTTAAGAGAGGACCAGTCATCACCAGTGCCAGACTCTGGGCTCAGCTCCAGTTCCACCTCCTCCAGCATCAGCCTTGGTGGCAGCAGTGGGAATCTCCCACAGATGACCCAGGAGGTAGAGGACGTAGATGCAACTGCTGAAACGGATGAGAAGGCAAACAAGCTCATTGAGTTTCTAACAACCAGGTAATGAGGGGCCAGGAGTCAGGCTGCTCTTTTCAGGCCAACACTTTGAAAAAGCTCCAACACGTTAAACCACACAGCTGGGAAAGTGATCTTGAGTCCTAACAAAGTCCTAGTTTCTCTTCTGATTTATATCTGCTGGAGTCAAGACCAGATGCTGGTAGAAAGTGTCTCAGATCTCACCAATGAGATGATGGATTGGCAAAGAGACTTGGGTATAGCAATGAGATGACATAGCAGATGGTAGGTAGCACCCTGCCGATTGTGTAACTTCAGTCATCTTTAGAGCTGCCAAGATCTGAAAGTTCTGAAGCTTAGCCAAGAACTTTGCTCTGGAGACCAAGGGTATTAGCCACATTCAACCCAGGGGCACCTGCTCAGAGATCATTACTCATCTCATTCACAGTCATTTCAAATGGGGACTCTGAAGTCAGAAACAATGGAAGGCACACTGGGAAAAGAATCCAACTAATCACAAGTTATAATCAAGGGAAACTGCAAATGGTACTGGGTTTTTTTCAGGTTTCTGGTTCTTCTCATTAACTAGATTGCTCCTAAGGATTCAGAATTGCCAACACCCTCAGGGCCAAAGCTGTGTGAAAGTATGCTCACCGGTGACCTGGAGGCATGATGCCCTCTTGCAGGGAGTTAGGTTCTACAAATCTAGCTTAGATCTGTGCTGTGCTGAATCCCATTGCTCAGCAATGAATGCAGACTGTGCAGAGGAACGCTTCTCAGTAATTCAGATCATCCCACATAGCCCGCAGCTTAATGTGGATTTGAATGTGCTGCCAGAAGCTTATGACAGGGGTCAAGGACTGATGGTGCCTGTGTACACAGTGTGTGCACATGCACAGTACTTCAGAGACCCGGATGGTTTATGGAAAGAACATCTGACAGGACCACATGTTGACAATTCTCTCATCTAATTCCTTCCCATTCTTAACGTTGAAATGCAAATATACAACAGAAGCCATGTCTTCCATTGGTTCCACACCTTAGAGGTATGATCCTGGACAGCTTGCCAGAGTTGTTTCTCTCCTTCCATCATGTGGATCCCAGGGATGGAACTCAGGTTGTGAGGCTTGGCGGCATATGCCTTTATCCTCTGAGCTATCTTACCAGCCTGAAAAATGATGTTTTAATTGTGTGAATAAATTTTAAAACATCACAAATAATTCAGGTATTGTGATGCCTCCAGCTTGTTCTTACTCTGTAGGGTGGCTTTGGCTATTTGT
This sequence comes from Nannospalax galili, assembly GCF_000622305.1. NCBI lineage: Eukaryota > Metazoa > Chordata > Mammalia > Rodentia > Spalacidae > Nannospalax > Nannospalax galili. Next base: position 3,100,037 of record NW_008360317.1, on the reverse strand, counting down.
GGTCTTTCGTGGTGCCATATGGATTCTTGAATTGTTCTTTCTAAACTTGTGAAATATGATCTCAGAATTTTGATCCATATTGCATTAAATCTCTAGATTAGTTTTGATAGTAGAGCCATTTCCACAACATTAATACTGCTAATCCAGGAACATGGAAACTCTTTCCATCATCTAGTATCTTCTTTGATTTCCTTTTCAATGTCTTGAAGTTTTGGTTGTAGAAATCGTTCACTGCTTTGGTTAGTTGTATTCCCAGGTAATTGAATTATTTGGGAGCCATTATGAATGGGATGTTTTTCCTAACTTCTTTCTCTGAGAGCACATTGTTGTATAATGAAAGCTGCTTTTTTAAATATTGATTTTGAATCCTGTAACTTTACTGTGTTTATCAGCTTTAAGAGTTTTCTGGTAGAAAACTTTTAGATGTAGAATCATGTCATCTGCCAATAAGGATGGTTTGACTTTGTCCTTTCCTATTTTTAGCCCTTTATGCCTTTCTCTTGTCTCACTGCTACAGTCGAGACTTTGATCACTATATTAAATAAGAGAGGGGAGAGTGGCCATCTTGTCTTGTTCCTGATTTTAGAGGAAATGCTCTCAGTTTGTCTCCATTTAGTATAATGTTGCCTACAGGTCTTTTGAATATAGATTAATTACTGTGAGGCATACTCCATCTATTCCTAACGTCTCCAGAACTTTTATCAAACTTCTGATGTTTTAAATTTTGAACTTTGTCAAATGCCTTTGTGGCATCAGTCAAGATAATAATGTGGTTTCTGTCCTTAAGTTTGTTTATATGGTGTATTACTTTTATTGATTTATGTATGTTGAACCAGTCTTGCATTTCTGGTATCAAGCCCACTTGGTCATAATGTGTGATCTTAATATGTTCCAGAATTTGGTTTGCAAATGCTTTGTTGAGAATTTTTGCATCTATATTCATTAAAGAAATTGGTCTATACTTTTTTTGTTGTGTCTTTGCCTAGTTTTGATATCAGAATAATATTGACTTCATAGAATAAATCTGGTAGTTGTTCCTTCCCTTTCTATTTTGTGCAACAACTTAAGAAGAATTGGTATTAAATCTTCCTTGAAAGTCTTAGAGAATTCAGCAGTGAATCCATATGGTCCTGGGCTTTTCTTTGAAGGGAAACTTTTGATTACAACTTCTTTTTCCCTGTTTGTAATGGATCTGTTTAAGTTATTTACATCTTATGACTTTAATTTTGCTAGATCACATGCACTTAAAAATTTATCCATTTCTTCTAGGTTTTCCAAAAGTTTTTAAGTATTCTCTAATAATGTATCTGGATTTCACTGGAGTCTGTTATAATGACACCAAATTAGGGCTAGCGAGATAGCTCAGTAGATAAAAGCAAGCCCGATTGACCTGGGTTCAAGTCCCCAAACCCATGTAAAGGTGGAAGGAGTGACCAGACTCCATAAAATTGTACACACACACACACACACACACACACCATGACATGCATGAGCACCCACTCATACATCATACTCATACTCATATGCCAATAATTTATTAATTTTTTTAAAAACGTCACAAGTAAATCCCCACAAAACATAGAATGTTTTTGAGTACATGCAAATATTTTGTAAGACTCATATGCTCCCTCAAATTAAATAGTAAAGTTTAAAAGAAATATATTGTGCCTTTGGAATCAGAACCTCATGTGTTTATTTTGATGAAAAATGACAGTCATGTTTTTGACATACATATGTTTTATTTAAGGGCATTTGGTCCACTTTGGTGCCATGAAGACATCACACCCAAAAATCAGAATTCGAAGAGTGCTGAACAGCTTACTAATTTTCTACGCCACGTTGTATCTGTATTTAAAGATTCCAAATCAGGTACCTAAATCCCTTTTCCAGCAGCCTTCACGCCAGTGAGCTCACGCCATTATGATGATGTATTGTACAATGTGGTCCAGACACCTTCATTATAAGGATGTTTATAAGAAAGTCTGGAGGCTTATTTTACATGTTGCCAGCCTGAGTGACAGCTAATGCCATCCATGCTTGCATTACACTCTCAAATAATTTCCCCCAGTGTATCTGCTATCTTTCTGTTGCTGTGATAAACCATAATGACCAAGGCAACTTATGGAAGGAAGAGTTTATTGGGCTTACAGTTCCGGAGGGTGAGTTCATCATAACAGGGGAGGCACAGCAGGAGGCAGCCAGAGCAGAAAGCTGCAAGCTCACATCTTCAAACACATGCAGGAAGAAGAGAGAGACCAACTAGGCTATGAACTCTAGTCTTCAAATCTTATATCATTGAAATAAGCTCTTGCTTATAACCAAGAGACCCACCCCCCATGTGTAAAATTGCTTAAGTGGTAAAATGTGTTAAAGTCTCAAAATCCATGGAACAAGATTGGTTCATAAGTTGTGAACTGTCCATGTGTGTTTGATCCTAAATTTCTCATCCTGGATATGTACAAGTTCGTTTTCTAGGCCTGTCAGTAGTACAGGAACATCATCATAGGTAGTCTACCTGTTCCCAGGATCAAATGCCAAATGGCAGCTAAGAGCAGTGGGAAAATGTATTTCTCTTTATCCTCCTTCATGCGAAACCCAAACATGGCAGAGGCCCTTGGGGCCAACGAAAATCACTGTTTTAGGGGGGTCCTCTCTCCTTGTCTGCCTGCCTCCCTCAGAGAGGAGTAGCAAGTGTCCAATTTAGTGACCCAGAAAACACAGTGTGCTCTATATTGCATTTTCTTGTCCACCTGATCAGATGGTTTTCTCATGCCTAAGATTTTTGTCTTGGAAGAATAGTCAGGTGATGTTTTACTGGTGGCTCCTTCCCTGAAGCATCTCAGAACTGTATACTGACAGACAGACAGACTTTAGCACCGAGCGTTGGTTGTTTTTAGAGTTAACTAGGTGCACTCTCATCTGTCCTCTACTTTGAAAATGTAATTCTAACAAACTGTCTTATGAACAAAGAAGCACCTAAGCCAGGCGTGGTGGCTCATGCCTCTAATCTCAGCACTCCGGAGGCTGAGGCACAGGATTGTTTTAAGTCTAAGGCCTATGCTACATAGTGAGTTCCAGAGAAGCCTGAGCTGTAGTTTAAGACGGGAAGAAGGGAAGGAGAGAGAGGGAAGGAGGATGGAATTCATTCATACATTTATTCATTCCATTGAAAAGGAGTGCAAGGGGAGATGGCTCAGTCAGTAAAATGCTTGCTGCAAAAGCACGAAGACCTGAGTTCAGTCCCCAGCAGGCATGCACCTGTAACCCCAGCACTGGGGGTGCACAGACACGTGGCTCACCAGGGCTCACTGGTCAGTCAGTCTAACTGAACAGGCAAACTCCAGGTTCAGTAGAGATTGTCTCAAAAACTAAGGGAGCAAACCACTGAAAAAGACACCCAACATCGACCTATCATCTGCACATGTGTTTATGCACCCATACGCACATGCATATACCACACACAGAGAAAGGAAAAGGGAATACAGAAGAGTAATACGGAAAAATAGTAGAGTAATGCTACTGATGTGCCTGACCCTGGGTCAGGTACTTTCTAAGTTGTTCACTTTTCATAACATCTCTGTGAGATGCATGCTGTTGTTGACAAGTTGAAGAGAAGCACATGGGCTCTGAGAGAATACCTGTTTCCCAGAGTTACGTTTCCCAGAGTTCCAACCTCTCTATTCAAAACCAGGTCCTTCCTCCCTCAAAGCTTCTGCCCCTTACTATACTTTCCAAGATGTATCCAAAATTTGTTTTTATTTTAAATTGGCTTATGGTTTTGTTATTACTGTTATGCTTATTTATTTACTTTATACACTTACTTATTAAATTTTGCAATGCCCAAGGCCTCTCACATGCTAACCAAGCCCTACACTGCTGAGCTACACCCTCAGCCCTGCTTGTTAGTGAGGCAGGGTCAGCTTCCTGAATAGAAGGTACTAGAGGTGCATGTCACTGTGGCCAGCTGAAAATGTTTGCCTTTTAAGTAAGTACTGCCATGAGGTTGCTCTGTGCTGTTAACCTGCTTTAACTTCCATGTGACTATGGTACCCCATCTTGCAGCCCAAAGACTGACCTGTCCTCTGGTTCTTCCGGCCCTAGGTTTCCATCTGGAGCAACACTTGAGTGAGGTTGCACTACAGACAGCTCTAGCAAGCTCTTCGAGGCACTATGCAGGCCGATCTTTCCAGATATTTCGGGCCCTGAAGCAACCCCTGTCAGCACATGCCTTGTCTGACCTACTGTCGAGACTGGTGGAGGTGATTGGAGAACATGGTGATGAGATTCAGGTATGGATGAGAATGACCACAGTGATGCAACTCAGTGATGTGATGCTCCCCTGGCCTACACAAGACCCTGGGTTTAATCCCAAGCACCACAAGAAAAAGAAAAATAAATTAACCTTTATTGTTTCCAAAAATCACTCCAAGGGACATTGTGCTACAAATTCAATGGGTGCTATTGTTTTTTGTTTTTTATTTTTGTGAAATGAACAACTGAAAATTCCTTAGTGGCTCCTTTTGTTTTGCTTGTTTTGGTGATGTTGGTGGTTTTGGTGCTGATAATGATGAAGGTGGTGGTGGTGGTAGTGGTGATGATTTTATTTGACTGGTAGTGATGGGTTAGTTGGTATTGTTTGAGGTCTTTTGCCACCCATTGAGGACACAGTTACACAGTCTGCCCAGCCATAGCAGGGATCTTCATTGTATCTGGGCAAAGAATTGCCCTTCCCTCAATGGTGGAATCCAGGGCACTAAGAAGAGCTGAAGACAGGAAGGTAGCTGCTGCAGACTCTGTAGTTAGAGCTCAGAGCCTTTCGGGCTGAGCAGGTTCCATGCCAAGGCTTTGAGTGCCTAAGGCTTGCCTTTTTTCTCATAAGACATGATCTGGCATCTCAGGAAGCCTGCACACCTGTAGACTCTACCTTTTTCTCTTTTCCCTGAGCACAAATCAGAAGTGCTGATAAAATTTCACCAAGTCACAGCTCTTCCTATACCTTACTTCATCATCTCTGGCTTTCCGATGTTCTGTATTCAGTGGTCCACCTTTCCCCTCAGTGGGAGGCCACTCATGCCTCTGCCCTTTTGTAGTTCAAACCTTCCCAAGGCTGTCACACCTAGGGAAATAAATCCTTATGATTGTTAACTCATATGCTCTCTGAATTTCCTGTGACCCTAAAAACTGTTTTTAGAGCTGGGCATGGTAGCGCATGCCTTTAATCCCAGCACTCAGGAGGCAGAAGCAGGTGGATCTCTGTGAGATCGAGGCCAGCCTGGTCTGCATAATGAGTTCTAGGCCAGCTACAGCTAGAGGGAGACCCTGTCTCAAAAAGACCAAAAAAAAAGGCGGGGGGAGTAGACTTTGTAAATTAATACAACAGTCTTGTCTGGCTTTCAGAAATACCAACATTGTTGGAATTAAGTTTGCATTGGTGAACTCATCCTTGGGAAGTGAGCAGGGGCTGAAGCAGCACAAAATGTTGTCTTTGTGTTGGGCAGGGTTATGTAATGGAAGCACTCCTGACCTTGGAAGCCGCTGTGGATAACTTGTCTGACTGCCTGAAGAACAGTGATCTCTTAACAGTATTATCTCGGTGAGAATCAGCTTATTGACATTTTGAATGTAAATTCACTGTACTGAATGTCTCAGAGATGCCAGACAACTTTGAGCAGAGTTCAAAGAACAAATGTGGTTTTTGAAGTCTATTTATGACCTAAAAAGTATGTGTGATCTTAAGTTTAAAAAAGAAAAGGATGTTACAACACACATATGTACACATTAGATATGTATTTTAAAACATCAAGACACCAAACATTACTGCCAAATCAAACAAATATTAATACTTTTCACTTCTTTAAATTCTCAAATATTTTTGTCTTTTTTTTAAAGGAGAGAGAGAGAGAGAGAGAGAGAGAGAGAGAGAGAGAGAGAGAGTTGTTATATAGGCCAGAGAGGGTGTCTGATCCCAGGAACTGGAGTTACAGGCAGTTGTAGCCCCTTAATATGGGTGCTGGGAACCAAACTCAGGTACTCTGCAAGAGCAGTATGTGCTCTTAACTGCTATCTCTCTAACCCATAAATCCACAAATGTCTTTAAATATTATATAAGAATGATCCTTTTTACTATACCGGTAAACAGAAACTAAAACTAAATACTTTTTTTAAAAAGATATATACAATGTCTTCTATCTTGTGTGAATGACTGGAACTTTTAAGCCTCCTCTCTCTTTTCTTCCCACTCCCCCTCTAAACCTGTTTCTTTCCCATTGGGTTCCAGACAAAGATGACTTATAAATATATTTAGTATTTTGCCCCAAAAAATGGATATATATATATATACACATATATGTATTTCATCTGAACTATATATATAAAAGCAATTGGAATAAATGTTGATATAAATAAATAAATGCCTTAATATCCTTTTTATTGGCCCTGCTGGTGTTTACTAACTCATTTCAAATTATTCATGAGTTCATATTTCTTTCTTTTTTGGGGGGGGTCTTTTTAAGACAGGGTCTCCTCATAGCCCCAGCTGGCCTGGAACTCACTATGTAGACCAGGCTGGCCTCGAACTCACAGAGATCCACCTGCCTCCCAAGTGCTGTGGTTAAAGGCATGTGCCATGATGCTCAGCCATGAGATCATATTTCTGTAGTTGAACATATCTTTCTTAAACCAAGTCAATAAAGTTCTTTCATCCTTTTGGATCTTTTTAAATATTTTTTATTTATTTATTTTTATTTTATGTGTATATCATATAGTGCCCGTGGAGACCAGAAGTGAGTGCCGAATCCTCTGGAACTGGAGTTACATATGGTTGTTAGCCACTATTTGGGTGCTAGGAACCAAACCCGGGTCCTCTGCAAGAGCAGCCAGTGCTCTTAACCACTGAGGTATCTCTCCAGTTCCAGGTCTTATTTTCTTTTTAAATTGAGCATTTTTTGTGGAATGTAGTCTTGATGTGATCACTAATGTTGAGTATATTCTCCTGTATGAACCTATAGATATAAATCTATAAAAATTTAGCAGGGAGAGCCAGGAATGGTGGCTCATGCCTGTGATCCCAGCATTGAGGCCGAGGTAGCAGGATAATTGTGACTTTGTGGTCATCCTGGGCTGCATCACCGACTGTAGCTGAAAAAAAGAAAGCAGAAGGTTGATAAAAAAGTTTGACCTGGGCTGGAGAGATGGCTCAGCAGTTAAGAACACTGGCTGTTCTCGCAGAAGACCCAGGTTCGAATCCCAGCACCCACATGGCAGCTAACAACAGTCCATAACTCCAGTTCCAGGGGATTCAACAGCCTCTTCTGTCCTCCATGGGCATTGCATGACACAATTGCACTTACCTACATGCAGGCAATACACACATACACATAAAATGAAAATAATAAATAAAAATAAATAAGTAAAATATTTTTTTAAAAGTTTGACCTTTTCAGCATCAATAGAGTTAAAAGGCAGATTTCTATGAGTTTGAGGCCAGACTGGTCTGCATAGTGAATTCCAGGTCAGCCAGGGCTACATAGTGAGACCCTGTCTCAAAAAAAAAAATCATTTTTTTATAAATATTTATGAGTATGAGTATTTTGCCTACATGTATATAAATGTATCACATGTATGCAGTACCTACAGAGGCCAGAAAAGGGTATGGATCTGCTGGAACTGGAGTTACAGACAGTTGTGAGTTGCCAAGTGAGTACTGAGAACCAAACCCAGGTCTTCTGCAAAAGCAGGCAGTGCTCTTAATCACTGAGCCATCTCTCCAGCACCATTTTTTTTTAACTTTTACAAAAACTTTATTGAGAATTTCATACATGCATATAAGGTGTTTTGATCAAATCCATGCCCACTCCCTCCCCTCCAAAACCTCCCATATCACCCCATCACCTTTTTCTTTTTCTTTTCTTTTTTTTTTCTTCTTTCATTTATTTATTTTTGCGTGGCTTTTGGCTACTCTAACATCCCCCCTCTGAAGAGGTCCCTAAAATTTTTTAAGGATTAGATACAAGCTCCAAAATACTTTTGACATTTTTGGCCTTTGGAACAGAGTATGTTGCTAAGGGGCCCAAGGACATTTTGACTTTAGCCAAGAAACTGGCTACTTTTCTTTGGGGTCTTTCTACCCTAAGTGCCTAGCCAATTCCTACCTCCTATTCTTATCACACCATTTTCTGAAGTTACCCAAATTTCCAATAGGGAATTAG
>NW_008360317.1:3081496-3091604 GCF_000622305.1 Nannospalax galili | reverse complement strand
GCATTACAAGTTCGAGCCAGAAAGCTAAAAAAAAGTTAGACCAGGGCAATTTTCAAATGTTCATATGAGAGTCCATTGGAATTTCTTGACAAGGGCTTCCAAAAGCATCCCTCTGTTGGGTTCCTCCTCATTTTTCTTTTGTCTTCCAAGGCTGCGCTCTAGACTGATGGAGTCAGGATTTGCTTTCAGGTATTTTGATAGCTGTTGGAGTGGTTAGAATCATTGTCAGTTCTCTGTCAAAGGCTTCTAGATAGGGGGAGAAAACAAACATCCATTATTTTAGAACTATAGCTGGTTGTCTCCCTTAGCTACAGGTGTCCAGCCCCATTTTTGATAAGTGCAAAAACATTTCCTTTGCCATGAGTACTTGATTTTTTGATTCTTGATAACACCATCTCCATTTCCATTCTTCTAAGCTAAGAAGAAGTAAATTTTGCATTCATTGGGTCTATTTTATTGTATTATTACTCCTATCCAAATTAAAAAAGAATCTAAATCAAAGGTCACTGAATTGCTGGCTGGGCTTTTAGGCTTTCAATAAATGGAAGTCAGTTTGGGGTTTTGTTTTTGTTTTTCTGAAGACTGTTCTTATTAAGATTTATTAGCTGTAAGTTAAGGCTAAAAGAAGCTAGTCAAAAGTAATATTTCTAAAGAATGGTTTCCTCCTTTGGTGTTTCTCAGAAGACAGTGAACTGACTGTTGGGATGCACACAGATGCTCTGTTGATCTTACCTGTTTGTACTCAGGTCTTCATCACCGGATCTAAGCTCCAGCACTAAACTCACAGCTAGCAGGAAGAGCACAGGACAACTGAACATGAACGCTGGGGCTGCTGGTGGCAACCCCACAACCGCAGAACGCAGCCGGCACCAAAGAAGCTTCTCTGTGCCCAAGAAGTTTGGTGTTGTTGACCGATCCTCTGACCCACCTCGAAGTGCCACACTGGACAGAATTCAGGCTTGTACCCAACAAGGCCTTTCCTCAAAACCCAGAAGCAATTCCTCCCTGAAGGATAGCCTCACGGACCCATCCCACATAAACCATCCCACCAACCTGCTGGCCACCATCTTCTGGGTCACAGTCGCCTTGATGGAGTCTGATTTTGAGTTTGAATACCTAATGGCCTTAAGGCTTTTGAATCGACTGCTGGCACATATGCCTCTGGATAAAGCTGAGAACCGAGAAAAGCTTGAGAAACTCCAGGGGCAGCTCAAGTGGGCTGACTTCTCTGGGTTACAGCAGCTGCTTCTGAAAGGATTCACTTCCCTCACCACCACAGACCTGACCCTGCAGCTTTTCAGCTTGCTGACACCCGTGTCCAAAGTGCCCATGGTGGACTCATCCCAAGCTATTGGTAAGGCCTGTATGGCTCATTCTTACAGTTCTGATGGTAATTGCATTCAGCTTTAGTGTGATAAGATAATTGCAAAAACCCTCCCCACCTTTTTTGTTTTTCCTTTTTTTTGAGACAGGGTCTTCCTGTAGCCCCAGTCCACCCAGAGGTCACTATGTAGACCAGCCTGGCCTTGATCTCACAGGGATCTGTCTGCATCTGCCACTTGAGTGCTGAGATTAAAGGCATTCACCACCATGCCCTGCTTGCCTCCCCCACCCCCCACATACCTTTTCAAAATAATTCTGTTAAAGAAAGTTTCTTTGAGAATAGTTTGATTTTTCTTTTAACATTTGGTGTAATGGGGCTGAGGACGTAGTTCATGATAGAACACTTGGCTCGCATTCACAACATCCAGAGTTTGAATTCCAGTACTGTTAAAAAAAATACAGTATTCTTTATTTTATAAAAATGCTTTAAGGCAATAGGATGAAAGGGACAGAAATTATATATACTATATTAATGATTTCTTTGTGCTTTCCAGATCAAATTGCAGGTGCTGTTAACTGAGCCCATTTCCCTGGTACATTTTTTTTTCTTAGTTCCAAATCTGTTTTCCTTTTCCTCTTGAAAAATTCACTCATTCCCTATTGTTCTGAATTAAGCCAAAGCAGCACGCCCTATTTTTAATACCATGACAAGTGGCCAAGAATTCATTTCATGAACTAGATTTTTAACTCGGAGGTACCAAGCCTTTCTTTGTTATTTTAAAGAGTGTTTCCAATAGTGTGACTAAGTTTTAAAATGTGTTTTTGATAAAAATTTCAAACAAAGACTTCAACTCCGTTTAGTCTGTGCCAATAAAATCTGCACCAGTCACCCTTACTCACAGTCCATATCAGGATGCAGCACATAGGAAGCGGAGGCAGAAAGATCAGAAGTTCAAGGTCATCCTGCTACATAGCCAGTCTGGTCTTTGGGAGACTCTAGCTCAGAAATTTTACAAAAGGGGTAAAGGGGGCGGGGCTGGAGAGATGGCTCAATGTAGAGCACTGGCTGTTCTTGCAGAGGACTCAGGTTCCCAGCACCCACAGGGGAACTAACAACCATCCATAATTCTAGTTCCAGGGGATCTGATACCCTCTTCTGGCCTCTGTAGGCATTGCATATGCATGGTGCCCTTACATGCAGGCAAAATACACATACACATAAAAGAAAAATCAATCAATCAAAAAAATTAAAGGACCATTTTCCCATCACCTTGAAATAAAATCTGTGGCATGCCTATTGTTGTGAGTAAAAACATAACATACTCAGCTGTCACCACTAATGCTGTCTTCTCTCATCCAGGGTTTCCACTGAACGTTTTGTGTCTCCTGCCCCAACTCATCCAGCATTTTGAAAACCCCAATCAGTTCTGTAAGGATATAGCTGAAAGGATTGCTCAGGTATGCATTAGGGTTTCACATACAGGCAAGTCTGTACAGGCTGTCAGGAACATTCAAGACCAGATGGAAATTATACAACCCAGAGAAGACAGTGATTGTCTCAAAAGTCAGTACCACTAGGAATGTACATCTGTGGGCAGATGGTGAAAACTGTCTTCTTTGTTTTCATTGTTAAGAAATACAAGTGACAGAGGTGGAGAAATGGCTTGGGGTTTAAGAGAGCACTGGCTGCTTTTACAGAGGACATGGGTTCAGTTTCCAACACCCACATGACAGCCAACAACCATCCATAATTCCAGTTCCCGGGAATCCAATGCCCTTTTCTGGCCTCTGCTGGCATCACATGGATGCTTGTACATATATACAGGCAAAACACTTATCCACATTAAATAAAAATAAATAATAAACCCAAAAACAATTTTAAAAAGAAAAGAAAGAAATGCAAGGGAGGAATAGTGAGATGGCTCGGTGGCTAAAGGCATTCACAGGATGCCTGACAACCTGATTTCCATCCCTGGAACCCACATAGTGGAAGGAGAGAACTGACTCCCACAGGTTGTTCTCTGACCTTTGTATGTGTGCCATGACCCACATGCACACACACATACACAATAAATAAATAGATGTTAAAAAAAATTAAAAAGAGAGAAAAGCAAGTGGAAAGAATTTGTGGGAAAATGTATTAATTACTAAACAAACCACTTCTGTAGCTTCTGAAAAGTGGTACCAAAAAATGTGCCAGCCTGTTTTCTAGACTGTTAGAATTTACAGCAAAGCACTGACTTTCTTCCTGCTCATTGAAACACTTTAATTGATTTGTTTATCTTAAAAGGTTTGCTTGGAAGAAAAAAATCCTAAACTTTCAAATCTTGCACACGTGATGACTCTTTACAAAACGCACAGCTACACAAGAGACTGTGCCACGTGGGTCAATGTGGTCTGTCGGTACCTGCATGAAGCATACACTGACATCACCTTGAATATGGTCACCTACCTGGCAGAGGTAAGCTGTAGAGCTAAGGATAACATCTATTTAGTATCCTTGGTTAGTGTTTTTATAAAGCCCTGATGTTGAATGCCTGTTATGTATTATCATAGATGCTAATGGACTCATCCTAAATCCTCACAACAAACCAAGGATTTAGGTACTCTTGGAGGCTCAGCCTGGTTAACTGCTCTAAGTATAAGGTGACAGTCCCTAGGTCCAGCTGCCTCCAAAGTTTGCCCTCGTACCTTCTAGGATAACATGGTACACACCTACAACCCCATCACTTGAGGGGTAGAAGCTTGAGGACTGTTCAGATCTTACTAAGCAGTCACTATGTGGCTTGATATGTTTAGTAGTTGTTTGCATGAAATTAGTTAGCAAAGCATACATCGTTAAAATAACCATGTCAAATAAAATATTTAGGGCCTAGAGAGATGGCTCAGCAATTAAGCACTGTCACTTTTATTTATAATAAAAAGTAAAATATTTTTAAAATAAACTAATATATTTATCATTACCTTTATGCTTGTAAAACTAGGGACACATCATACAAATGTTGCTAGTACATTCTTCACAAACCCTTCTGGCCTCTACCCAGTAGTGGTTAGACAGTCATAGCATTTCACAAGACAAATGATGATACGTATTCTGCTGCACCTCCAGGCCCAGCGAAATTTTTTTTTATTTATTCATTTTTAATATTTTATTATTTTCATTGTTTATGTGTATGACTTTTCCTGCATGTATGTAAGTGCACCCATGTTGTACAATGCCTGCAGAGGTGAGAAGAGGGCATCCAATTTCCTGGAACTGGAGCAACAAAGGAATGTTAGCCACCATGTAGGTGCTGCTAACCAAACCCTGGTCTTCTACAAGAGCAGCCAGTGCTCTTAACTGCTGAGTCATCTCTCCAGTCCCACTATTTATTGACTTTTTTTCTTTTTTTTTTTTTTTTGAGACAGGGTATCCCTGTAACAGCTGATCTGGAACTCGATTTGTAGACCACTCTGGCCTCAATCTCACAGAGCTCTGCCTGCCTCTGCCTCATGAGTACTGGGACTAAAGATGTGTGTCACCATGCCTAGCCAGGCCCAGCAAATTTAATATACAGGTCATGAGGTCTCTGAGCAAATGGCTAATGACACATAGCTTGCTTCCTTTTCCTTCTGGAATATGCTTTCATGCCTCTGGTTAGGGTCATTTCCAAAGAAAAGAGGACAACCTGTTCTGACTTTTGATGTTGTTATCCAGTTCTAGGTAGCTTCAAATATCATTTTCTCAAAGGCTCTATAACACCAAAAGTACCTATGTAACAGAGTACCTCCTCCCATCCAACATTTATCACTGATTCCACAAGATTTTGACTTATCAAAGTATGGATCATCAGTACATGGACTTTCCCAGACTGTCAACAGCCAATTCTTCATCTGTTCATTTCACATCTAAGTGCCTAGCATTTTAAACACCTCTCATAGGGACCATACTGCTGCTTCTGATAATCCTCTGTAAGCAAAGACACCCTCACCTCAGCATTCAAGAAGTATAGGCAGAACCAATACAAACACCCTGCTTGCAAAAGTAAATAATATATGACACCTGTTTTTAAAAGTGTAAGATGACCACACAGGGACAATATTTGTTCAGAAAATTAACCTTAAACATTTCAAAAGAATCAAGTGAGGGGCTGGAGAGATGCCTCAGTGGTTAAGAACACTAGCTGTTCTTGCAGAAGACCTGAGTTCAAATCACAGCACCCACATGGCAGCTAACAACTGTCTGTAACTCCAGTTCCAGGGGATCCAACAGCCTCTTCTGACCTCCGTGGGCATTGCACAACACGGGTGCACTTACCTACATACAGCAATACACACATACATATAAAAATAATAAAATATTTAGAAAAAAAAGAATCAATTGAATGTGGTGTTGCATGTACAGTAGAATATTACTCAGTCTTTAAAAGGAAGAAATTCTAACACATGCTATGACATGGATGAGCCTTAAGGACATTATACTGAGTGAAATAAGCCAGACAAAAGGCAGAGTCCATATGATTCCACTTATATGAGGTACACAGATGTAGCACCTGTCTAAAAACAGAAAGGCGAATTCGAATAGTGAATATCCAGAGGGGATAGTTAGTAATGGAGTGATTTTATGAGACAAAATTTCAGTGTGGAATGATGGGCAAGTTGTGGACATAAATAATGGTGACAACAGCACAGTACTCTAATGCACTTAATGCCACTTATGTAAGTTTATGTTAGATACATTTCACCATAATAAGAATGGTGCCTAAGCCGGGTGTGGTGGTGCACGCCTTTAATCCCAACTCTTGGGAGGCAAAGGCAGGTGGATCTCTGTGAGTTTCAAGTACGGCCTGGTCTACATAGTGAGTTCCAGGTCAGCTAGGGCTACAGGGAGACCCTGTCTCAAAAAAAAAAAAAAAGTGGTACCTAATTTGCTCTCTTCAGTCCTTATCCCAAACTTGAAACCAAAATATTACTATGAATTCACTGACTTCCTGCTGTTTAATATATATTGATTTCTGCTCAATTACTCACATATTCATCCAGGTCTTGGCCATGTACATATGTCGTTGTGCTCAGCTTTCCTCTGAACCCGCTCTGTTCGCGTAATATTAACTTTATGTGTGCACTGCCATGTGTGACTTGTGGTATTTCAAAGAACCTGAAATTCTGTCAAGTTAATGTGATACTTTGCTCAACTTTCTCCATTTTGTTGCTTATGTTTGTAATTTTTTTTCTATTACAAATAGTCCTGTTACGTTGACCTTTTGTCACATTATCAAGTGATATTTGATAATGTATTAAATGATCATCGATTTTTAAAGATTTCTTTTTCTTTGGTGACTTTCCTGGACTAAACCAGGCAATACACATACATAAAATTTTTTTTTATTTATTTATTTATTTATTTATTTATTGGTCGTTTTGAGACAGGTTCTCCCCATAGCCCCAGCTGTCCTGGAACTCACTATATAGACCAGGCTGGCCTTGAACTCACAGAGATCCACCTGCCTCTGCCTCCCTAGTGCTGGGACTAAGGCATGCACTACCACACCCAGCTTCTTTTTATTATATGCATGTGCATGTATCTGTGTATGGGTTTCAGTGCCCACAGAAGCCAGAAGAGGATGGTAGATCCCTAGAGAAGGTGCTATAGACAATTGTGAGTGCTGGGAACTGAACTTGTATCCTCAGCAAGCGCTATGTGCTCTCAACGGCTTAGCCTTCTCTTGTGCCTCTGATCTTTGATTTTTTGCAAAATAATTTTGTTAAATAGTAGCAAATGATCCAATTTCCCAAAGTAGAACTACACAGTCAAAGGATATGGATATATGGGTGTTATTTAGCTCCATACAACTGAGAATTGGTCTTTGCAAAGATTTTCTTACTTCATGGTGCTACGAATGATGTTTATATTTGTCTTCCCATATCCCCCTAAATTTTGCCATTCCGTTTGCTCTTTTTCATTCTAAATCTGTTCACACTTTCACATTGTTTTCTTTGTGTATTTCCTTTCTAGTCAACATGGTCATTTCCCACACAATAGGTTTATGGAGCTATTCGTTTCCTTGTGTGTTAACTGCTTGGTTATTTCCTTTGGCCTCTTTTGATGTGAACTTTCAACGTCTATTTGAATCATTTCTGTCATTAAACTTGAACAGCAAACTTTTATCATAATGCCTATATTTTCTCATTTTTGTTGTTTTCTTCTGGGTAACTTTCATTTTTTGGTCATAAAAGTAGTACATATTCACAACAGAAAATGTGGAGAGAAACAGAAAGGTTGTTTCAAAGGAAAGAAAAAATACAGTAAAATTATGTTTAGAGAGAAATGCTATTGACAGTGTTTTGAGATTTCTTCCCCAATGTTATTTCTGTATAACACACGCTTTTACATTAATACTGGTGTCATCTATTACGTAGAAAATTATGTATGTGGCTTTTTTTACTTAATATTATCTAATATCCTTTATCATCTTTCAAAATGTCATTGTTAACTGCATAATGATTTATCATGTTGTTTCATGTATGCTTTTTATTAACTATATAAATAATGCCATGGCAAACTCTCACATGAAGCATAATATTTATTTCTGGCTTTGGAAATGTTCCCAAAAGTATGATTACAATTTCAAAATATGATTACAATTTCAAAAGCCAGTGACCTCAGGTGGGCATGATGGCACGTGCCTATATGCCCAACACTTGGGTGCTAAGGTAAGAAGATAACGACTCTGAGGCCAGCTTGGACTATATAGTGAGACAGTGTCTCAGAAACAAAAATCAAAACCAAAACAACAACAAAATGTAGGCCTATTTAGTGGTCTTGATCTCAATTGCTAAATTATCTGATTTATATTTCTACTGATATATGGAATACTCACTTCCTCATAGCATTAACCAATACTGAATATTATCCATTTCTAATCTTCGCCAATTTGATAATCAACAAATCACATCTTTAAATTTGTAACTTTGAAAACATACAGTTTTTTTCCTTTTGAGGTCTATTTTCTATTTCTTCACTATTTGAATTTTCTATTTGTGTCTTCAAACCTCCCCAAATTGTCTTCACCATCATTTTTTCAATATTTAGGGTTTTGTTTTATCTCCTAAGCACATTGGAGTAATAAGGGTGTGGGAAAGATGATAGCACTGACTGGCTGCATGTTACCTCCTGCAGTTGCTAGAGAAAGGCCTCCCCAGCATGCAACAGCCGCTCCTCCAAGTCATCTACAGCCTGCTCAGCTACATGGATCTTTCAGTCGTTCCTGTCAAGCAGTTTAACATGGAAGTACTGAAGACCATTGAAAAATATGTCCAAGTAAGTATTTGGATAGGTTCATTCACTGGTCAGAGCCATTCCAGGAAGACTGAGGTTTGCCTGCCACTTATCCTGGGGTATAAACTATATGGTATCAGACCACACATTCATTCCTCTATTGCACACCACCACCAGACAAGCCTGTTAGCTGGCCACACCAAGTAGCATTCTGAGGGGGAAGACAGAACTGGGTCTTGGTATATTCCTCGCTTCAGAAGACACAGATCTGCCTGTGGGGCTCACAGACTGGGTGTTCCAAGCACACACCTGGCTAGGAAGGTTGTGGAAAGTCTCATTTTTAGTATTTTATTTCAAAGATGGATAAGACAGACCACGTGTATGTACCAGGTTCCAGGCCGGGTGATAGCAGGTGAAATTGTGAAGTTTAGGGAACTAAGTTTAAAGAATTTCCTAAATCTACTTTGAAAATATTGTAACAAGAAACCAAAAGAAAGGTTGGAGGAATAAAGTAAAATGAAAAGTGTGAATAATTGATAAAGAATACAAAGAGATTCATTATGCTAGCCTCTGTTTCTGTATTTATTTTAATATTTCTATATTAAATAGTCCTTAAAATAATATTTTTTTAAAAAAAGGAAGAACTCTGGGAGTTCAAGGCCAGTCTGATCTACATAGTGAGTTCCAGGCCAAAAAGAGCTACATAGTGAAACCCTGTTTCAAAATTATATATATTATATATAGTAATATATTAATAAAATAATACAAACTGCCTCTGCTTCCCTGGGCCTACACAACCACAGGCCATTCTCCGACCTGCAGGCCTCTCTCTGGGACCAACCCAGTTCCTCAGTGCAGTCCCCAGGAGCCCTTGGGGCCTCTTCCTGCCCCCATTTCCCTTTGCATCTCTGGGTGGCATGGCCACCAGCTGCCCTAGACCAGCATCTTTCCTGGGCCCTGCTCCCAGGCCAGTCCAACCTCCAAATTCCTAAGGCCAAATTCTTTCCTGGAGGGATCCACACCTTAGGAGAAAGTCTGAGAGCATCTAATCCTCATCTGACTTGGGCCTCTGTGGGAACTCCTAAAGACAAAAGCAATCTGGCCACTCCAATATAAAATCAAAAGAGAGAACCAGAAGCTTGGAGGAACCAGCTTTTCATGCCCTGAAAGGAAACCACAAAGGAGCAAAGAGTTTACAAAAAGAAGCAGACCTAAACTTGAAGACTTACACAAGAATCAGAAACTACAAAAGAAATTCACATGTGAAAATCCCAGAGGAAAAAAATAACATGAAAAACCAAAATAACTTATTCCCACCAAATACCAATAGTCATCTAGAGGAGTACAATGAGAACCCCCTAGAGATAATGGAGGACATGTAACTCAAAAGAACAATTATAAGCATGATAAAAGAATTCAGTGAATTTAAAGAACACACAAACAAAGAAATCAAAGAACGGAAGGAAGATAGGGATAAACTTCTGAATAAATTCAGAAAAGAGCTAGAAATATTGAAGAATACTCCAG
>NW_008360317.1:3079309-3079757 GCF_000622305.1 Nannospalax galili | reverse complement strand
GGAGAAAAACTGGAAGCATTCCCATTGAAATCTGGAACCAGACAAGGCTGTCCACTATCTCCACTTTTCTTTAACAAAGTGCTTGAAACTCTTGCAAGAGCAATAAGACAAGAGCAGGAAATTTAAGGAGTAATAATTGGAAAAGAAGAGATCAAATTATCCCTTTTTCAGATGATATTGTATCTACAAGATGCCAAAAATTCCACCAGAAAACTCCTAGAAATTATTAACACATTCAGTAAAGTGGCGGGTTACAGAATTAACCTAAAGAGCTTCTGTACATCAAAGGAGGCAACCAAAGAAGTGAACAGAAAACCCACAGAATGGAAGAAAATCTTCACCAGTGACACATCTGACAGAGGTTTAATATACAGAATATATAACAAACTCAAAAACACAATCAAGACAAGAAGTAACCCAATTAAAAGATGGGCTAAGGAGCTGAATT
>NW_008360317.1:3076903-3077449 GCF_000622305.1 Nannospalax galili | reverse complement strand
TTCTTCCTCAGATGTGGCTCCTAGCACCAAATCCTTATAAGTGAGTATGTATCCAGACATAACTACAGGAACTAGGATCATGAAAAGGAACCAGGGAGGTAAAGGAAAAGAAAGAATCTGAAAGAGAAGAGCAGTAGAAAACAGGTGTTAATAAGGGCTCTAATGGGGGGAGGGAGGCTATGGGAGGGTGCCATCTGGGAAGTGGGTGTATAGTTGAATAAGATGGTTTGGGATATTCTGTGTGATATACATACACACACAAAAATAAAATCAAAATTTTTTAAATGTATTATATTTGAGGAGGAACCATGGAAATTTATGCAGTATTCCTGGAACTAAATGAAAAGGACAATACAACACGGCAAAACCTCTGGGACACGCTGAAAGCGGTCCTAAAAGGGAAGTTTATAGCTCTAAGTGCCTCCATCAAAACATTGGAAAGAACACAAATAAATGACAACATCACAACTCAACACACTTGAAAAGCAACAACAAATGAAACCCAAACCCAGCAGACAAGAAGAAATAACAAAAATCAGGGCATAA
>NW_008360317.1:3065434-3076803 GCF_000622305.1 Nannospalax galili | reverse complement strand
CTCCAGCTTCTGCCTCCAAGTTCCTGCCCTGAGTTCCTACCCTGGGCTCCCTGATGAACTGTGACCAGGGAGATGTAAGAAAGCTGTAGTGAAATGCTTCTTCTAATCATGTAGTTATTAAAAACTTTAATTTACTTCATATTAAATAGTAGAGGGATAAACATTACCCGTGAAATCTACCTGGTGACTTTATATCCATACTCAGGTACTAAGGATCTGAGCGTAACCGACTGTGACTAGTAATAATCAGATACCTAGAGATTAAAGACACATATGCAAACGTGTTAGTAGCATTAAAAATGTAGGAAACAGCGTATCTTAAAATGAAATGGAGATCTTCTCTAAAGGGTAAAAAGTCATTCAATTTTATGTCTTAGAGGGTTTATACTGAGTTCAATATTGTATGACTGAATTAATTCAACTGTGAATCTAAAAATTTACAGCCACCTTTGAAAGAGATGTATCCTTACTCTGGAATGTGTTACTGAATATGTGGACCTGATAATTGAACTTGACTCCAAATCTTTTGTTTCATTGTATCAGTAAGCTGCCCAACAGGACACTTGGTGTATTGGTTACTTTTCTATTGCTGGAATAAGACCCTGTGAGTGGGCTGGAGAGATGGCTCAGTGGTTAAGAACACTGGCTGCTCCTAAAGAGGAACCAGGTTCAATTCCTAGCACTCACATAGTAGATAACAACCATCTGTAACTCCAGTCCAGGGGAATCTGACACCCTCTTCTGACCTCTGAGGGCATTGCACAACAGAGGTGCACTTACAGGCAATACACTCATGCACAAAAATAGCATATTTTTTAAATTATTTTTATTTTATGTGTATGAGTATATTGCCTGCATGTAAGTGAGTGCACCCATGTCGTGCAGTGCTGCGGAGGCCAGAAGAGGGCTTCAGATTCCCCTGGAACTAGAGTTAAGGATGGTTCACAGCCACCATGTGGGTGCTGAGAATCGAACCCGGGTCCTCTGCTAGAGCAATCAGTGTTCTTAACTGCTGAGCCATCTCTCCAGCCCTTCAAAATATATTTTTTAAAAAACTGTGACCAGCCAGGTGTGGTGGTGCACGCCTTTAATCACAGCACTCCAGAGGCAGAGGCAGGTGGATCTCTGTGAGTTCAAGGCCAGCCTGGTCTACAGAGTGAGTTCCAGGACAGCCACAGGGAGACCCTGTCTCAAAAGGACCAAAAAAAAAGAAAAAAAAAAAAACTGACCAAAAGAACTTACAGAAAGAAGAGTTTATTTGAGCTTACTTTTCCAGGTTCCAGCCACATTAGAGACCATCTTGGCAGGGAGGCAGGAGAAGAGTGCCTGGAGCTGAAGCAGAAAGTCCACTGCTCACATCTGTAGACAGGCACAAGAAGCAGGGAGTGACTGGCTTAAGAACTCTCAAAACCGCCCAGTGACATGCTTCCCCTAGCAAGGCTGCACTCTCTAAGACCTCCCAAAACAGCACCACCAACTGGGGACAAAATGTCCAAACACTTAGAGCCTATGGGGGACATTCTCATTCAAACCACCACACTTGGCAATTACCAATAAACTCTTACCATCTGCTTCTTTAAAGCTGATACTACATTGGGGGTAAGGGGGAAACACTGAACTCTAAAGGCACATACAGAGTAGAACAAGTTTCTAGAGCCTGGAAGCTAATCTGATACCTGTGACCACAGACTACACATAGACCCTTTGCTCTGTGTGAAGAGAATAGCGTACAGCATCCATGGGGTTCACTGGACAGGCCACACCATAGCATGGACATCTTTTTCTCTGTATTCTTTGGGTTCTTTCCGTTCTTCTCAGGGTGTACTTGGTAAGCTGCAGAATTCAAGGACAAACACTGAATCTTCCCTAGTTAACCTCATTGACAAAGCTATATAGTGTAAATTTTAAACATCCCTTCCTAGAAATTACTTAATGGTAAATGTGATTTCCAAGTTTTTCTTTTTTCTCCTCATTTTTCAAGTGCTAATGCCTCACATGGAGGCATTCAGTAGCAGGATCAGCACTCGCAGGAGACGGAAGTTCACAGCTTGTTGCTAGCATGTGGCCCACTTCTTACGGTGTTAGGATGCTCACTCTCTCCTAGGCCTGAGGATCATCTCTTTATCTTAATTACCTGGAACCATGGCTAATTTCATCTTCAAACCATGATCTCATGTGTGCAGGATTTAACAGGGAAGGAAACAAGACCTAAAGAAATTCTAGGAAATTGATAGGACTTAGGAAAAGAAAAGCATTCCAGGCTGAGGATGCAGCATGAGGACAGGCATGTACAGGTGGAGACCCTGACAGGTTTGAACAGGTTTTGGAGTGGATAAGCCCTGCAGTTCATGCTTGGAGTGTGAACTCCCCCTTGTCCACCAGAGGGAGCTCTTGAAGGCATTTAGGTAGGAAGATGGTTTGATTTACAATAGATTCTATAAAGAGGTTCTATAAAGATCATTCACTGTAGCTAAGAGACCATTAAAATAGTCCAAGCAGGGCAGAGAGAATCCAACAGAGTTGCAAGCAAGGATGGAAGAGAGGGAACAGAATTATCAGGAGGGAAGGTACTAGAAGACAGTAGAAGGGCTCCCAAATGCCTGCATCAATTGATGAGGAAGGTATGAAGCCAAGAGCAGTATGGCCAATAATAACTGGAGCACCAAGGCTCCAAGAAACAGAAAGACCCAGAAGACAGGAACCTGGAGTGGGGGGAAATTCTGACAGTGAATGATCATGTAACATGTAATTGAAGCTTTTTACTTTTGTCAAATTAAGGTATCTCCTTAACAAAAATAATATCTTGTCATTTTAAACTCATTATTTTAATATAGACACAATGGATATGTTTTATTTGCTTGTTTCCTAAATAGTATATATATATACTAGTAGTACAGTAGTATATCATACATATATACACATATATATGATCTATCATTTGTCTTTCACTTATCGCAGAATTTCTTCTTAATTGTCTTTATACTCCCATCCCCACCAGCACGCTCCCACAGCCCCCTGACTGTAACCCATATACTCTGTCATCTGTATTAAGGTCCAGTGTGTCAAGTCAGTGTCCCTAGACATTCCACTGTACAAGTCCATCCACTGAGGTCTTGTCAGTCTATCTAGAGTCTCTTGTTTTAGGAAGATCAGCTCTTCCTCACCCAGCAGTAATCAGCTGCCAATGTTTCCTCAGCTAAGATTGGGGTCTGCTGTTTATTTCCCCAGTTCTTCATGCAACTGAGGGACAGGAACACAAAAGGTTACAAATGGCCAAAATGTAGAGATTAAGAATCTGCAGATTGCTGGTCCATGGACAGGACTCCTATATTAAACAACTTCTACATTTTCAAATCAGTGAATTCTGACTGGTCTTAAGATGGTTCAGTAGTCATCACTGACTCTAAAAAATGGAATTAATTTTAACCCTTGGATGTTTATTTCCTACAGAGTGTTCACTGGAGGGAAGCTCTGAATATCTTGAAGTTGGTTGTTTCTCGATCAGCCAGCCTGGTGCTGCCTTCTTACCCACACAGTGATCTCTCCAAGATAGAAATCCACCGAGTGTGGACTAGTGCTTCTAAGGAGCTACCTGGAAAGACTCTGGATTTCCACTTTGACATTTCAGAGGTACTTAGCTATTTTAATGCTTGCTGTGAACTTTAGTATGAATTTATGATGACACCCTGAGGATTACAAGCTGGTGTCTATTAGACCTCCTGGGCACTAAAGTTCAGAAGGCTTAAAGTTCAGAAAGTTCCTTTCCTGGCCACCCTATGGTAGGGTTCTCCGAAAGTGAAATTTATAAAGTATTGCACAACTTTCTATCCATGACCTCAATCCATTTGAATAATTGAAAAGATTTAAATAATTTAGATACAATTTTAAATAATTGAGAGTACATAAAGATGGACGACTAACAGAAAGAGGGAAATAAATTTTAATCCTTTGTTACAAGAAATTCTTTCAAGTTGAGCATGGTGACACACATCTGTAATCTTAGCACTTGGGGGAAAGAGGCAGGAAGATAGTCACAACTCCAAAACAAGCCTTGTCTACACAGTAAATTCCTGGCAGGCAGGCCAGGGCTGTGTAGGAGACCTTGACTCAGAGAGAGGGGGGCAAGAGAAGAAGGTTGATTCTTTCAAGCTCAAACATCTGAAAACTGACTTAACTTTCCTGCACATTTTGCTTCTCATCTATCACCGGCATCTAATGCATAGCAAAGAACAACACATTGCATTAGTTTCCTGCTGACAAAGAGGGTGAGGAAATGCTCAATATACAGATGGTTCAGAATGTGTATTAAACAGCAGGAGATGAGCCTACAAGTAACACTGCACTTCTCTAATCGGATTTTTATTCACATGAGCAGTTTCTGATTATTTCTGGGTCGAACAGTTCCTTATACTACAGAATATTATGATGCAATAATATGTGCTTTTGTATTCTTTCCCAGACACCAATCATCGGGAGACGTTATGATGAACTACAGAATTCCTCTGGGCGGGATGGGAAGCCTAGGGCCATGGCCGTCACCCGGAGCGCATCGTCCACCTCATCAGGCTCCAACTCCAATGTCCTTGTTCCTGTGAGCTGGAAAAGGCCCCAGTATTCCCAGGTACACAATCCTAGACTCTCAGCATTGGAGGGGAGTTTAGAGAACCTGCTGGGCCCATCTCCCCCTGTGACAGTGTATGTAGATTCCTCCATTCACCCCCATAACATCTAGACCCCAGCACATCCAGCAATGGCATCTAGCAGCATTCTAAGGGCCCTCCTTAGGTCTGTGAACAGTTCATTATGCTGAGTTGAAGTCTGACTCTGTCGTTTTTTCACTTGCTTCTAAGACTTGTGGAACAAATCTTACCTTTCACATGGCAACCCTTCAGAATGTTTAAAGAGACCTCCCCTGTCCCTCACTCAGATGAGTCCTCCAAGTAATAATGTCCTAGAGGATTTAGATTCCCAAAAGCTGATAGGACTCATACTCAAAGGCTTTTCTGATTATTCTCCTCAGAACATAAACTTTAATCAGAGTCAACATTTGCAAAACAAGCCACACAGAGCAGGAGCTGCCAGATCTCTATAGTTTGGTTATCACAGCCTAGGACTGGATGGGAAACTATCATAGTATTGATACCACTTGGCAGTCAGTTAAAACCTCTGTACTACTTACAAGTATTTTAGTGACATACAGTAGATACCCACTGAAAAGTTACCTTAAGTGAAAAAGGAATTTATTAAACCATTTATGTTGGTCAGTTTGATGTCAGTCTGTCAAAACACCCACGGGAATTGACTTATAAAGGTTTATTTTGGCTCATGGTTTCAGAGGTTTCCATCCATGGCCCACCCCGTAGTCACTTGGCTGTTGTTGGGCTTGTGGCAGCACAGTGCATCATGATGGGAGTACATTGCAGAAGAGGATTGTTCATATCATGACAGGAAGGAAGCAAAGAAAAAGAGAGGAAGGGACTGGAGTCCTACTATCCCCTTCAAGAGCACACCCCCAGTGACTTAACTTCCACTCACAAGGCCTGACTTCCTAAAGGGTCTACCACCTTTTAGTCACATGGGCCTTTGCTGGAAATTGAAGATCAAAGCTGTAGCAGCATCTGTGTTGGCTTTAAGCACAACTATATCCTAGCATATAGACCCTTCAATTTCCTCTCACCCCCTCTTCTCTTCCCAAAGTCATAGCCCCCTCCCCTGTTTTCCCCCCGTTATCTCCATTCTCAGACAGTCTCTTTCTATAGGACAGAGCAGCAGCCTTTGGAAACTCCAGATTTTCATGGGTTTTGGTTCTGATGGTTTCAAGGCAAAGGCCAGACCCCTTCTGACACCCATAGCAGTTCTGGAAACTCTTACAGAGCATTTGAGGATAGAAAAAGTCTACTTAATGGGAAAGGGGTCTTTCCCAGGATAGAAAGAGAACCTGGTTATCAGAAGTAGGCTAAGTGGGTACTGAGCAAGCCAAACAGTGTTTGCATGCCCCATGGCTCACCACCATCTCCAGGACTTGAGAAGTGAAGTCTGTAGCACAGAGCCTGGTGGAAAGACCAGTGGCTGAGCTGTTGTGATCATAAGCCTTTGCCATGTTGCTTCCTACCAATTCCTTCCCGGAAATATAAAATGATACTAAGACTTAGGAAAATAACTAAGCAAATCTGCTATCATTCAACATCAAAGCTCTCCTGTTTGACTTTGAAATGACCCTGTATTGACTGTCCTTCTATGATCTGGAGGAAAGATGCAGTGAACAAATTTCCATTAAGAAAAGTCTTAGAGTCATATTGCCTCCTAGGAGCTTCCACATAACAAACCTAAATCAAATAAAAGGGGGATTAAGAAGGTTGCTTTAAGAAGAGTTCTATAGTGCATTAACATTTTAGGCTCAAGATATTAATTCTTTTCATTCTAAAGTTGTCAGTCATTCTGACATTCTTTTTATCATTGGAAAATGTGATGGTTTGAAGAGCCCCCATGCATAAGAGGCTGGAAAATAAGGTTCGTAAAGAAATACAAAGGGAATTAAATCTATTTGTCTTTAGGAAGAAAAAAAAAACAGATTAAAGGATTTGAAGAACTCAATGTTTTCATTCTGCAAAAAGTAAAATTATTCTCTCATTTGAGGAAAGAAAGGTTTGTGCTGTAATAAAATAGATTTAATTATAATGGAAAGAAAGCTTTGCTAAAACCAAAAGTTGTAATATATAAGGAAGATTATCAAGGGATGCAGTGGATAGCCATTGAAGGGCCCAGGAGTTGATCTTCAGAGATGCACATACCCTATATAACGGGTCAGCCTTATACAATACAAACATGAAGTGAGCCTCATTTTAAATTGACTAACAGTCATTTTACAAACAAAAAAGAGAGCTAAGGATGTAGCTTTGTGTTAAGAGCACTTGGCTAGCACTGATTGAGGCTCAGGCTTTATTCCTCAGTGCCACACAGAAAAAAGAATAAAAGAAACAAGCGGAGTTAACTTTTGATGTTTTTTAACATTTGTTTATTTAAAGTTATTGCAGGGGTGGCATGTGTGCCATGGCACATGTGTACCACAGTACATGTGTGGAGGTCAAAGGACTACTTGTAGGAGTCAGTTCTCGTCTCCTACTATGAAGGTTCAGGAGATCCAACTCAAGTCACCAGGTTTGGGCAGCAAGTGCCTTTACCAGCTGAGCCATCTTACAGCCCTAATGATATTTTATATAACCCAGTATATCTAAAATATTGTTTGAATGTGTTATTGGTATTTTACAATTATCAGCAAACTATTTTACATTATTTTTTGTTCCAAGCCTGTGTGTTCTACATGTCAGTTCTCAGTGGCCACATTTCAAGCACAACCATCCACTCTTCATGGCTAAGGTCTACAATATTCGGACAGATTTGTTCGTGGGACCCCAAAATTAAACCTGTCCTGTGTTCTTTTTCCAGAAGAGAACAAAAGAAAAGTTGGTGCATGTTCTTTCTCTCTGTGGCCAAGAAGTAGGACTCAGCAAAAACCCCTCTGTAAGTTCTATCATGTGCTATGGTTATTTTGGTATTGTATCTCTTTGCTGTTGGTCTGTTCTGTCATCGATCATATAGGCTAAGATTCTGGTGTGAATGATGAGTCCGATACCACAATCTACTCCAATCTCCTCCAAGCCCCTGAGTTGTTCCTTCTGACCTCATGAATTTTTTTTAGATTAATTTGAGTACTTTGCCTGCATGTACATAAGTATATCACATGCATACAATACCCAGGGATGCCAGAAGAGGGTATAAGAGCCCCTGGAACTGGAGTTATTGACAGTTGATTTCAGATTTTCAAATCTGAGAAGCTTAACCTGTACAGTGCACAGCATATGGCTATTCTTAAACACTAAAGAAAAATTACATCTGTCAACCATTCAGCCTAATTATTTTGGAGGGAATTCATTATATTTAAATTCTTACCAGGATTTAAGTTTTCCTACTTTCAAGGAAGACTAGAATATTATAATAGTTATATAATGCATCAACACAAAGCATACTTCTCACCTCAAAAAATAAGAGTGTTTATTCTTGAACCACAAATGAGTGACTGTGGCCTGGGAACACATATTCAGGTTGACCTGAATGACAAGTTTCATCATGGATGTGGTTACATGAGCTTTTATTAGTTATAGAACAAAGACATAAATCAAGATATTGACTGACTACATTGGTAAAGTCTGCAGGCTGCAGTGACACAGGGAAAACTCTGCTATAGTTTTCATTGTTATCTGATGATGTGCTTAGCTTTGGTTTGGTGGAAGCTGGTAGACTGCCAAGTATAGAGTTCAAAAGTTTTTACCTAATAGTCAAAAAGATGTTAGGTCAGACTCAAGGGTGGGCAAGGAATGGTTATTAAGGGAACCAAAAATATTCCAAGATAATTTTGGCTCTACATAGCAAATTCCAGTCCCACTGAGGCTACAGGGAGACCTTGTCTCAAAAAGATCTATATAAATAAATAAACAAACAACTGTATGGTCTTAAACACCCAAAAGGAAAGTATAACCAAAGATTAAAGGGGTCAATATAATTTTTTTAAGAATCCATATGTATAGCTAAAGGCTACATACATAACAAGAAACAATGCCAGACAGGAGATACCTTCCTTTGAGTTGTTGGCCAGGGTGGCCCAAGAGACTCCCAGACAGTAACCCAGCATAGAACTGGGAAAATGAACAGCAGACCCCAATCTTATCTAAAGGACTATTGGCAACTGATTGCTGCTAGTTGAGGAAGAGCTGATCTGCCTAAAACAAGGAACTCTAGATAGGCTGACTAGATTCAGCAATGGACAAGCACTGGGGAACAGCTGGGGGCACCGACAACACAGTGGACAGTAATGGGGTTAACAGAGTATATGGGCTCTAGTGGGGAGGGAGCTATGGGAGGGTGCCATTTGGGAAGTGGATATGTAAATGAATAAGATTGGGATAAGGGTTGACAGTTTATGTGCTCCAGTGTATGGGGGCATGGGAGGTTGTTACTTCGGATGTGGGTATATGGAGGAATAAGATGTTCTGTATGAAATACACAGAAGAATCAAAAATAAAAAAATGAGTTATATTTAAGGAAGAAGCATAAAAATTTGCTTCATATTAATTAGAGGTGAAAAACATTATCACTGAACTCTACCTGATGACTTTATATCCATACTCAGGTGCCAAGGATCCAAGTGTAACCGACTGTGACTAGTAATAATCAGATACATAGAGATTAGAGACACATGTGCAAACATCTAAGGGTTAGTAGCATTAAAAGTGAATTTTTCTGTATGAAACAGTATATTTTAAAATGAAATGGAGATCTGTTTTAAAAGTTAAAACCTCATTCAATTTTATGTCTTATAGGGTTTATAACTGAGTTCAATATTATATAACTATTAATTTAACTGTGAACCTAAAAACTTACAGCCACTTTTGAAAGAGATAAGCTATAAGCTAAAAAACTATACGAAAATGTCTCAATGGAAGGAGCCTAAACATAGAATTTTGGCTTCTATTTCTTAATCCTTCCAAGTTCCTGGTTTATCTCCCAAAGAGTTAAATCCTTTGTTCCCATGGTTCATTCTACAATAACATATCTTGGTATCTATCTTTAAAATTATTTATATATATTTAATGTGTGAAAGTGTATTAAGCTAAAAAACTATACGAAAATGTCTCAATGGAAGGAGCCTAAACATAGAATTTTGGCTTCTATTTCTTAATCCTTCCAAGTTCCTGGTTTATCTCCCAAAGAGTTAAATCCTTTGTTCCCATGGTTCATTCTACAATAACATATCTTGGTATCTATCTTTAAAATTATTTATATATATTTAATGTGTGAAAGTGTATAATTTCTAACCACAGTCAGCCATGGAGACACTGGACACTTTTTTCTTAGTTATTCCAAGTTGTCTGAGAATGCTTGCTTAATTGTTGCACACACACTCACTCACACACACACACACACACACACACACACACACATGTGGAATCCCATCCTCACCCACTAAGAAGTAGTAATTCAACTCTAGAATATTTTCCCTGTGCATGAGCGTGAGTGTTTGCAGCGAGTTTAATCCAAAGGCACCTGTCCAACATAAATAATAAAAGAACATTCTAAAAATACCCACTTAAGGAATTAGGTGTGTACTGGAAATAAAGTCCTGCAGAGAGCCAATTACCAGTGCTCGTAGCACAAACAAGCAAAGGAAGACGAGTTTCTCAGAAGAGGGCTCATTTGATTCGTAGGTGATTTTTTCCTCGTGTGGGGACCTGGATCTGCTAGAGCATCAGACGAGCCTGGTGTCTTCTGAGGACGGTGCCCGGGAGCAGGAGAACATGGATGACACCAACAGTGAACAGCAGTTTCGAGTCTTCAGGGACTTTGATTTCCTGGATGTGGAACTGGAGGATGGAGAGGTACAGTATATTCTCTGTCAGAATCAGCCTCTCAACTTGGACTAACAAAACAGTGTCGCCTTACATATTGTCCACTTTCTGTAACAAGTTCTTTAACTGGGAAACTGTAAACTCCTTTTTTGAATCAACTTATTCAAAGTACAGCTGCTTAACTGGCAAAAGTTACCCCACCCTTCCTGTCTGAACCCACGGCAAAAGCTGCCAACTTATTTCTAAATAGCAAAGACCTGTGTTGTAATGACTATCCAAAGGCTATGTGTGCAATCCAAAGGGGAATCTTTTAAAAAAAAAAAAAATCACAGAAACATATCATTTCTAAGCCTGTTTACTGGCACCTGGGCAAAATATGCTAAGCATTTAATTTCAAATGTAAAGCTGCTCTGAATCAGTTGCATGAAGCCTGCCTGCTACCCCACGCAATCAAAGCCTGAGGGTTCCAGCATTTCTGTGCTGTGTTTGATGAAATCATTAGAACTGGAAGCAAAATATAAACATAAGACAGAGAAACAGAGACAAAGAGACTGATGCGCTGTCTTTGCCCTGCTTTGGGTTGGTGGTCAGCGTTCCAAACACCTGGAGCTGCTGCATTCAAGTCCCAGCAGGCACATGCAGATCCATTTATTTTGAATGGTAATAAGATGCTTTCTACTATGACTCATGTTTTTGAAACAAGGTTTAGAAAGAGGAGGAGAATCACCCTATCAGTCTCATTCATTTGTAGGGCTCAAGAGCATGTTCCCTTGGAAAGGCAGTCCTTTGCCTCCTGGGAATGAAAACTGTTCACTTAAGTGAGACTGGCTTATATAAACATAATGGTTTGGAGCCTGTCTCACAAGTGCTGCTCAGCATTAGTTGGTTCATATTTAACAAAATGTAGTATATTCTATATACGTATTTATATTTATATATAATATATAAATGTTTATTTATATATAA
>NW_008360317.1:3027126-3064416 GCF_000622305.1 Nannospalax galili | reverse complement strand
CTTTTTGAGACAGGGTCTCCCTGTAGTCCCAGCTGACCTGAACTCACTATGTAGACCAGGCTGGCCCTGAACTCACAAAGATCCACCTGCCTCTGCCTCCCAAGTGCTGGGACTAAAGGTATGTACCACCACACCTGGCCCATATTTATATGAAATGTAGTATAGAGTTAAAACTAAGGCCCAAATTCAAGGTTTATTGTTCCTACAGTAGGTAGGCACCTCCTAATTTAGCTATAAGCTTATGGGAAAAATGAGAGTCTGAGCAGCTTTCCTAAAAGGATCTGCTTACTGGGCAACCATTTACATCTACTTGGGCCAAAGTCCCATGGCTTGACTGCCCTGGATATCTGTCCCAGCAGGAGAGATGTGGGTACATAAAATAAATGGTGTTTTCTTCATTGAATATTCCCCTAGAAAACACACTTAGCAGACCCAGTCCTAAGAGTATAAAAGCACTGGCTGAAGCTGGTATTTCTGGTCAGTGTAGAATGCTTGCCTACTGTGCACAAGGCCTTGGATTCCATCCTCATCTCTGCCTTCCCCCTGCCAAAAAGGTAACAAATGAAGGCTGGCTGCAAGAGCGTGCGTCAAATCAATGTCAGCCTAATTTTCATCTTAAACTGTCCTAGAACCAATTAAAAGGATTATAGCAGTTTCTGCTAACCATAATTAGTGATGGAAAAAGAATTCACTAAATGTGGTGAGAATTATTTTAAAATTTTAAAGCAAAATGCATCTGTCTTGAATACTTTCTAAATGTTTGTGAACCCGAGCTGAGTTCTCAGTCAAGAGATTAGTTCCTTGATCTGGCACCTGACCTAGTTGCTCTTAGGCTAGGGTTCAAGCTCAGCATCCTCTTCATTCTGGAAATTAAACTAGAGAGAGAAAAACTGGCAGAGCAAGAGATATCACTTCCCTGGTTTAGTCCCAGAACAATGACAGACAGAGTGACCCGGCAGGAGTGGTATGAAGCAGAGGAATCAGTCATTTCCAAACTGCTAGTGTAGTGGCAGAACACTTGTCTAGCATGTTTGATGCCCTCAATTCTATCCCAGCACTGAGAAAAACAAAACCAAAAATCTAATGTTTTCTAAGGACAATTAATAATGACTATCAGACTTTCCTTTTAGTTGACTCTATTATTCTAGCCCTCGTAACTGAAAACCACATAGATTATTTTATCTTTTAAGATTAAGATTTTACGGAATAGAGAGATGGCTGAGTGGTTAAAAGTGCTTGCTGCTCTTCCAGAGAACCTGAGTTCAGTTCCCAACACCCACATTGGATAGCTCACAGCACCAGTAACTCTAGACACCTCTAACTCCAATTGCTTCTGGCCGCCACAGGCACCTACACTCACGTGGTAGACATATGCTCAGGCACAAATACATACATACATATGTACATACATACATATACACACAATAAATCTTTTAAAAATATTAGGATTTTATAAGGAGCTCAAGGAAATAAGAAATAGTGAGTCATTTGAAAGCTGAATGATGTGGCGTGCATCTGTAGTCCCTGGTACTTGAAAGGCAGGAGGGAGTTCAATGCCAGCCTGGCCAACACAGAGAAACCCTGTCTCAAAAATAAATAGGGGCTGGAGAGACAGCTCGGTGTTTAAGAGCACCAGCTGCTCTTGCAGAGGACCCAGGTTTGGGTCCCAGAACCCACATGGCAGCTGTACCTCCAGTTTCAGGGGATCCAATGCCCTCTTCTCTTCTGACCTCTATGGGCATTGCATGACATGGGTGCACTTACATGCATGCAGGCAATAAACTCATATGCACAAAATAAAAATAATAAATAAAATTTAATTAAATTATAATATATGTATTATTTTTAATAAATATTTATTATGTATATATAATTAAAATATAAGATACAGATATGCTTACAAAGCACTAGTGTGAAAGTGTTTGAACTTCAGAGAGCATCATTTTTAATTTCAGTTTTGTCAGTGACCTAGCCATGAGCATGGATGCAGCTCCTTAGTCCCAGGGAGGCCATAAAACCTGCCTGTGGACTTGGCATGTGGGGTACAATCATCCGTGCAAAATGTGTAGTGCAGTGTAGGGAGGCAGCTGGCATTCTCGGTGCCAGCCCACCATTCCTGCCGGTGGTGAATAAGTCTAGGGCATCCTCATCAGAGTAACATAAGCATATTTTGGCTTCTTCATCAAAATATGGTTATCAAAAAAAAAAAAATCAAGTTGTTTTTGTTGTGTCTATTCCTTTTCCTTAAATAACCTCAGTAACTCATTGAATAAGATCTGTGTGAGAGTTTTTGCCCTTGAAGTTTTCAGAATCTTAAAGGTGCTGTGTCTCTTTGCTATTAATTTCACATCTGCAGTGAACACGTCATAATCACAAGCACTCTTAGCTTGGTGAGCGAGATCAGGTGGTGTCACCTTGTTCTTCATTCAGCTGATGGCCCTTCTTCGCTTTCCCATGACTTTTAACAATTTTTTTCACAAACAGTTATTTAGACATTCAAAAAAAAAAAAAAAGGTGCTGAAATTGTCACTGAAGTAGAAAGCTGTTTCTGAAATTGTGCTCACAATGTTACCCTGGCGGCAGCCTCCGCCAATAAGAACCGCAGAATTTTGACGTTTAATACTGATTTTCTCTCTGGAGTTAGGGCATATTCATTCACCTTTTTAAATAAGTTGTGTCTACTGAAGTATATATTATTAAACATATACTAACATATTTTAGTTGCCATTGTATTAAAACTAAAACAAGTGCTCCTGAGTATCTTATGCAATCATTTTAAATAAGACCTTTTGTTTGTTTTTCTGTCCATTCAAACTGCTACCCAGGAACTTCAGGTAAGATGATGCTGTTTTTAATTCTGGTGCTGGTAGATGTTCTGTATTGTTGCAGATTTATGTAACTACATGGTTGCTCTTTTCCTCCCCTCCAGCACATGTATGCTTATTTGTGTGTATATTTCTGTTTAGGCATGTGTGGTAGAAGAAATTTTGTTTTGTTTTGTTCCCTTTTTTGCTGCTCTAGTATGGAAATATTTTCCAAACTACAAAAATGCTTGTTATCTCTAGTTTGAAAGTTGCATGACTATCTCTCAAATATCATCTATGGGAATCCTATAGTTTCTTGTTAGGCAGTTACACACCTGGATGAATGTGTTGTTCCATGAAAAGTGAGATCACCCTGAGGATGCACCTGAGTGGTAGACTGTCAGCTTAGCATGAATGGGGTCCTGGGTTCTCTCTCAAGCACTTCAAAACAAAAAGAAAACAAAACACAAAAATCAATAGTCTGTTGTAATATGCTATACACTCTTCCAATGAAATATTTTTGTTTTCTAAGAATTAAAAACTATCTTTGGCTGGTGACTAAATAAATTTTCATCCAAACCAGGTCTCTTGCAAGTAAAAGACAATGCCAGTAACAGTTATGTCCAGACAGCTAGCTAAAATCAGATCATCTTAAGCAAATTGACCCATGGTCACCCCATGACTATTGTCATTTTTTTAACTTACGTTAAGTAGCTTTATTTGGATAAATATATTTGATGGCAATAATTACTATTTTAGCTAGGAGTATATCTCAGTAGTAGAGTGCATCCTTGTCATGTACAAAGACCTGCATTCAATCCCTAGCATTCTATTAATAATAATAATTTTGACAGGCTTCCAATATTTAAAAAATTCAAAAATACTATTTTTAACATTTCTAGAATATCTGTTAATACTTTTCTATCTCAGTGCAAATTCTTTGTGGTGTGTTTAAGTTTAATGACCATTTGTACAAGTTATCCATCTGGAACAGTGAGCTAGCCTCTATATTTTCTCACACATAATCTGACATCATGAATAAAACACAGTTTTGGGGGCTGGAGAGATAGTGCAGTGGTTAAGAACACTGTTCTTGCAGAAGACCCGGGTTTGAATCCCAGCACCCACGTGTCAGCTAACAACTGTCCATAACTACAGTTCCAGGGGATCCATACACATTGCACGACATGGGTGCACTTATCTACATGCAGGCAATACACGCATATACATAAAATAAAAATAATAAACAAAATATTTTTTTTAAAAACACAGTTTTGCCGGGCGTGGTGGCCCATGCCTTTAATCCCAGCACTTGGGAGGCAGAGGCAGGTGCAGCAAATAAACTTAATTTAAAAAAGAGAAGAGAATGGGATCTAGGTGTGGTCGCACATGCTGTAACCCTAGAACTAGGGAGGGAGGCCTGCACAGAGAGTTTGAGGCCAGCCTGGCCTACCTTATGAGATTCTGTTTCCAAAAAAAACCCACCAAAATCCAGACGTGGTGGCACACTTAGGAGGCAGAGGCAGGCAGATCTCTGTGAGTTCGAGGCCAGCTTAGTCTCCATTAGCAAATCCAGGCCAGCTGCGGCTACAGGGAGACCTTGTCTCAAAAAGACCAAAAAAAAAACATAGTTTTGACTTTTCACTCTTCAAATGACATAAAGTGCAAATATGACATGCAGGGGGTGGATGGCTCTGCTGAGTATATTTTGTGCCATGTGGAATGCTGGCCTAACTTTTATGCACTGTGGACTTTGTGTGTGTGCTAGAGATTAAACCCAAGAACTCAGCAACGCTAAGCACGTTTTCTGCCTCTTAAGTACACCCACAGCCTTACTATGTGGACTGTAACTGGGGTAACACTATGACCCTGCTCAATCTCAACCTCTCAGCACCACCAGGGAAACATTTCAGCACCTTTACCTTGAATGGAGCTGTTGCATTTAGCGAGATATATCTTATTTGTACAAGAACAGCTTTCCCTGCCTCCCAGTTCTCATGCCCAATGGATTTAGGTTGTCACCAGTTGCCACATCATCAACAATAGCGCCACCTGTGTCCAGTGCAGCAGTCTCTTACCTTAGACCCTCTGTGGTGCTGCAGGCTCAGGGTCAACAGGGGAGACCTCCAGAACTGTTGCTTATGATAGTTCATCCAACCTATGCCGTCATTTGGGACAAGAAAATCAGTGTTGTGAGTTTGTGTTTCTCCCAGTTTTTTAACATTCTCCTCATGGCTTCGTTTTTCTTTATCTTTGTTCTTTTCTTTACATGTGGCATTTCCCTTTTCTTCCAAGATCTCTCCTTCTTACGCTGTTTTCCATATTTCCACTGCAGTAGTTATTTTTAAATCTCTTCCAAGGAGTTAACTTTTCTCACCAGGAAGGAAAAAAAATATTTAGTGGTAATTTTTCAATTGGTAATTTATTACGGCCATCAGAGGAGACCAGGTACAAATTGAGCACCCTTTATCCAAAATGCTTGGGACTAGAAGTATTTCAGATTTAGGTAGTGTTTTTTCCCTCTGGAATATTTGCATACAATGTAATAAGGTATTTTGACAATGAGAACAAAGTCTAAACAGTAAATCCATTTTGTTTCCTTTTTTTTTTTTGTTGTTGTTTTTTTTTTTTTTTTTTGATCTTTTTGAGACAGGGTCTCCCTGTAGCCCCAGCTGACCTGGAACTCACTATGTAGACCAGGCTGGCCAGGATTAAAGGTGTGCACCACCACATCTGGCCCTGTTTTTCTTTCCTATAAATTTAGCCTGAAGGTCATTTTATATAGTATTTTTAGAGGTCCTAGGTTTTGACTATGACCAGTACATGGAATTTTCCACTTAGGGCATAATGGTGCTCAAAAGTTTGGAATTTTGTCTGCTTTCTCTTTATAATCAAGCAGCCCCAACAACAATCATAAATGCCATAATGGGGAGAATGGGGCAGCAGTTGAGAGCACTTCCTGTTCTTCCAGGGGACCCAGGTTTGATTCCTAGCACCCACATGGTGGCTCACAACCTTGTCTATAACTCCAGTTCCAGGGGATCTGATACACTCTTCTGGCCTCCAAGGGCACCAGACAAGCACATGGTTCACATACATACATGCAGACAAATAAAATAAAAATAAATATATCTTTTTTAAAAGGGCTAAATATTGATAACAAGTTCTATGTCATATCCAGAGTGATGTGTTTAGAAATCTCACTATTGCTTTCTACCATGACTAACCAAAGCAGACCTTGGATAGGCTAAGTACTCATTTGTTAGAGAAGACTTCTGTGGTAATGGCAAACTGGCCTTATTTGGAGTCTGGAACAGGAGGAAAATAAGTGTAGTGTTCACTACATTTACACTAATTCAGATTATTATGCTGTTCACTGAGCTCTTGTCAGAAAAGTTGTTTTACTTCAATGAGCCATTAGGCCATGTTTTAAGTTACCAAGAAATGAGATGCAGTACTATATTTTATTCAGGTGACCTATTTGTTTAGATTAAAATTTGCTTACTAGGCCAAGCATGGTAGCACATGCCTTTAATCCCAGCACTCAGGAGGCAGAGGCAGGAGGATCTCTGTGAGTCTGAGGCCAGCCTGGTCTGCATAGAGAGTTCCAGGCCAGCTAGGGCTACAGGGAGACCCTATCTCAAAAAAAAAAAAAAATTTCTCTTCCTTTATTCCTGTCTTAAGAGACAGAAAAAATCCCCATATTCATTTCATTTCTACAGAAAAAACGTGTAGTCTGATAAAACTAAAAGCTTTAACACTTCAAGTGTCTACCTAGGCCAATTCTCAGTAAATCAGAATGGGTAAGTCAGTAGGAAGCATTGATGCCAAAGCAAGATATTAATGACTTCCCAGCTTGGGACACTTTCAAGATGAGCCATGGCTGCTGCGGGTTCCTTATAGTGCATGGCCCAACAAACTGTATCCAGCTCTGACAGCCTCTAACTGCATTGTGTCTGTGAAATCTGATGTGGCAGAACAGGCTGGAGTGTTTACCTAATGCTCTTCTACTTAATAGCCAAAGAGTTCTGGAATGTGCTTCAAGCGTAGCTGCTACTTAGTTCTCCTTCTGAACACTACTAAACAGGAGCCTCCTGAGGAGGGACAGTACACTTATTTTGACTTTTTTTTAGTATTATCTTTTTGACAGTTTTTTTTGAAAACATAAATTTTCTAGAGTTTATAAATATCAGCTTTAGAAAAATACATTATTACCTAATACACCAAAGGGAAGGGTGTAATCACTTCCACCTGTGACATAATACACTCAGCTAAATAGTCTGCTCTTTTGACTTTTCACCTCAGGTAAAGTATGGGTACCAAAGCAAACAAGGGTGTGAGAGGTGATGCTGACCCACAGTGTTCATTTCTAACCTGTAACTGACTTACTATGGAAGGTGTACATACAGGAGGGCTGGGGCACTCAAAGTAGGCTATGGTGTGATTTCAGGGGGAGAGCATGGACAACTTCAACTGGGGTGTACGCAGGCGTTCGCTGGACAGCCTGGATAAGTGTGACATGCAGATCCTGGAGGAGCACCAACTCTCAGGAAGTACTCCCAGTCTAAATAAAATGAACCATGAGGATTCGGATGAGTCATCTGAGGAGGAGGACCTCACAGCCAGCCAGATCCTAGAGCACTCAGACCTCGTAAGTAGTGACTTTTCCCACTGGAGAAATGGGGAGGCTCTTTTTTAATTAATTCAGGAGTTTTATTTTCTGCTAAATAAACTTTCCATGGTTGGCCACTGAACTGAAATCTGAACTGTCAGGTGCTGTCTATCTAAGTGCCCTCTTCTCTGTAGGTGGCAGATGATAGCAATTGCTATCATCTAATCTGGAAAGACCTAGATTTTTTTTTCCCTAGTAGCTTTTGTGATGCTGAAATCTTTTCTGAAACCCCTGGGCTATGCAGAGCTTTAGTAAACAAGGCAGGCATTCTGGTGCAATTATCTGACATTGCAGGTGTTAATATTTTTGAGGGCCTTTGCCATGAGGCCAGATTCACACTGGGTTGGTTGCCTGCTGCGCTGTCAAGGGTCTAGTAACAATGACACAGGGAAGTTGGAAAACTACCTGTCGGCCAAGAACTGGAGAGCAATGGTTTGTGTTTCTTTTGTAAAAAGTAGTCAAAGCTTTTAAAGAACAGGCACTTCATGTTGTGTTTTCTTTCCTTTGGTTTCTAAACAGATCATGAACCTCTCCCCCTCTGAGGAGGCCAATCCCATGGAATTGCTCACCACTGCCTGTGACTCGAACCCTACAGACCCTCATTCTTTTAATACGAGAATGGCAAGCTTTGACACTTCTTTGCCTGACATGAATAATCTGCAGATTTCTGAGGGGTCAAAGGTGAAGAGATTTGGGCAATTGTGGTTGTAGTTTCCTTTAGGGAAATAAAACCTTTTAAGAATTCTTAGGGGACGGAGGTCAAAAGTGAAAGGACTTTTTCTGATTTTAGTGAAGTAATTGAAGCTTGTGCACCTGCGCCCGTGTTTTGAAGTTGTTTTATGCTCATAAACTTGAGCAGACACCTCCTCGTTGAAACAGATTTGGCCCGGTATCTTTGTAAAGTGAAATATTTTGTGAGGCATTGATGGCAAAACAGAGTGGCAGATATCTGAGATTGCTGTGACTGAGAAACTGCTATTCTTTGTTGGAGCTTTCATGAGATAATATACTAAGTGAGGTGTGGGTGTATGCATGCATTGGGGGAAATTGTTTCCTATGTAGGAACCAGTTATACAATTTGCACATTGACTCATGCTCGCCTTTTGGTGTATAATAGGAATTTGTAATGTCAATCACGGCATTATGCCAGATTGTCACAAAACTCTCCCAGCCAGACTCTTTGAGGAGAAAAGTTAACTAATGTATAGAATTTCCTTATTTTAAAAGATTGATGTTAAACAAACAAAAAGAAAAGGTCTGTGAATATTTCATTTAAGGGTTGTTTTATCAAAAAATCCAGAAAATATCCTGTCCATAAAACCATCTACTTGCATGCTGCAACTACATCAGTATATAATTTAATTTCCTTATATTAGAAATACCAGAACAATCTGTTACTATTAGGATAGACTTAGTCTTTTCTTATCCTACATTTGGCTATGGCTTTGTAAGTTTGAGAGAGAAAATAGAAAAAAAATTGTAAAAGTCATACTCCAAAAGGAAAAGTACAGTAAAAAATTACAATACACTAAAAATAGACCTGTGATGAAGAAAACTAGACATGGTTTAAACCAAGAGCAACCACTAAGGTGCAATTACCTAAAAATACTGAAGCTTAAATAGAAGTATTGCTAAGGTCACTCCATTGCAAAGAGACTACTCTCAAGATTCTTGGAATTAGCAGTGTCCTTTATTTAGCCAAAAAAATAAAGCCCCGGAAAGGAAAATTAGAATCGCAAAGCTAAAAATTTTTTAATTAAATTTCATGCAAAGCATCACAAAATATATATGAAGTGCTAACCACTTGGTATTTCTCAACATGAGTGCATTTTCTCCATCTTTTATTTTAAATGCATCTATATACATATATATATTTCTCTTATAAAGTATTAGAAATAATCTAATTCTATCAAGCAAAGATTAGATCTCATTTCTAAGGAGCTGTGTCTGTTTTCTCATGACCTGTATTTCTCTGGTATTTGATATATCTATGATGTTAGAGAATATAAAGATACATTTGTAAGAACTCAGCACTTTCAGAATAGATGAAGTTTATGAACACTAAGTCCTGAACCAGTCCCCAGAGGCCAGCCTTATGGGACTACTGTAATTTTAGAATCCAGAAAGAAGCCAGACAGATAAACTTCTGAAAGTTTTTATTACAAGCCATTTCCTCCATGACATGTCATCCTAATATATCTCTAATATTCTGGCTAATTTCTCCCCATTAGTCAATTGAAAATACAGTAAACTAAACAGGATAGCCAGATGTTAACCCACGATAAAGCGCTAATTCATAATACATTTCTATTTCACCTTGATTTTGTTTTTTAGAAGACTCAGTGAAACATGTACGTGTATTTTCTTCCTCTCCTCTTCTTCTGATGAATAGCTCATTGCCTTCCTTCCTCACAGAACAATCAGTTCTACAACTGACTTCCCCCTGGCCCAAGCTCAAGCCCAGCCTCTTTTTCCATTTCACTTGCTGTATCTCTTCCTGCCTCCCACTGACCCTGGTTCTGCCTGCCCTAAAGCTGTTTCTTCTTACTGTTTAGTCCACATGCTATAGTAAGGTGAGAACAGACACTTGTACCTGTTCTCCTCAAGGGATATTCAAGAGGAAAGCATACATGCAAGTGGATGGTAGAGTGCTTTCAGTACAGAAAAACCTGTCAACCTGAAGCTTCACTCAAGGACTTTGAATCACCCAAGGCACAAGATATTTCTTGAGCATCTGTTGTGCCAGGAACCAATGATTCTACATCCTAGCTTGTATTGGCAAAAGGTTTTCTTATTGGAGAATTAGGTCTAGATGTGCCTAATTCTAAGGCTAGGGCTTTACCATGGAAGGAGTTCTGAATCCAAAGGCTTTAACTTGACTCCAGCTCTAACCCTGATGACCAACCTGACATTAAGCAAATACTTTCTACATGGAGCAGCATTTTCTCATCTGTAAACATGGAGGTTGAACAAGTATAAGAGGAGGTCTTTGTGACTTTTTCCAGGTTTAGCATGTATATCGTACAAGCATCGATCAAGTATCCTAATCTATTGAGAACGTCTTTAGGAACTATTGTGGAAGAGACTGAAAGGAAGATAATGAACCAAAAAGTACTTCAGGAATTTCTAAATCCATTTCTAAGAATGACTATATTGTAGCTAGAAATAGATACCGCATTTCTATTACTCTCAGCATTGTATTTCTGCATTAGTGAAACAGTTTTCCTAGTATGTAGTCTTACACACTGGGTTTATTTTTGTCACTTCAGGCTGAAGCTGTACCTGAAGAGGAGGACACCACCGTGCATGAAGATGATCTTTCAAGTTCCATCAATGAACTCCCAGCAGCTTTTGAATGCAGTGACAGCTTCAGCCTGGATATGACTGAGGCAGAGGAAAAAGGCAATCAGGGCCTGGACCAGTTTACTCTCGCAAGGCAAGCCTTGGTGATGAGTGGTGTGTGCGTGTAGTGCATTGTAATGCAATAATGCATCCATGCTAGCTCTCTAGTGTACAGGGCCATACGTACTTTCAATGCTGAGGCTGCCTAAAGAAGGAGTCCACAGCAACATGTGACTTGGCAGGTACTCACTGAGTTACAATTTTCTAACGTGTATTTTCTAGTCTGGTTTCTCTGTTGTGTTAAAACACTGACCAAAACCAGCCTAGGGAGGGAAGGGCTCATTTCATCTTGCAAAACAAGGGAAGCCTACATAGGAGCTCAAAGCAGGAACCTGACACGGAGCCCACAAGGAACGCTGCCTACTGGCTTGCTCCTCCTGGTTTGCTCAGCTACTTTTTTAAAAATGAATTCTTGTGAATTTCATACAATGTATTTTGATCATATTTAGACCCACTCCTCTATCTGAACCCCCCTTATAGCATCCCCCACTGGATTTCATGTACTCTGTCATATATATTAAGGCCTATTTAGTCAAATTTGTGTCCCCAAATGTCTTTTGATATAGGTCCATCCACTGGAGCCTGGTTAACCTATCTAGCATCACACCCTTAAAGAAAACTCACTCTCCCTTTCCCAGCAGTTATTGGTTGCCAAGCTAAGGTCGGGGCTTCTTACCCCACTTCCTCACTTCTGTGCTGGAATTTTGTCTGGCTTGAGCTTGTGTGGGTCTTATGCATGTTGCTACCATTAGTGTGAGTTCTTATGAGTAACTTCCCAGCTGCCTGGCAAACTCTTGTTTCCTTGTGGTTATCCACCACCTCTAGCTTATAAAATTTTTCTGCAATGGTCCCTTATCCTTGGGTAGCAGAGGTTTAATATCGATGTCCTGTTCAGGAATCAGCACTCTGTAGTCTCTTGTTCTCTGCACTTTGGCCAGTTGTGGCTTTCTAGGTTAATCACCATTTGTTGCATGAGGAAGCTTCATGGGTGAGTTGAGAGCTGCATTAATATTCTTTCTAACCCCTGTTCCACAACATTCCCTGAGCCTTAGGTATAGAAGTTGCATTGTAGATGTGTCACTTAGGGTTGGGCCCCTCACAGACACTTTGTATGTTTGACCTGTTGCAGAATTTTGTAATAGTATCCAACTGTACAAAATGAAACTTCTTTGATGAGTGGCAAGAGATACACTTGTATCTAAGGATTTAGAGCTAGGAACCACAAATGAGAGAGAACATATGTCACCTGTTTTTCTGAGTCTGCATTACTTCACTTAGGATATCAGCTACATTTTTTATATAGCCTAGACCCATCTGCCCAGGATGGCATTGTCCACAGTGGGCTGGGCCCTTCCATACCAATTAGCAATTAAGAAAATGCCTCACAGACATGCCAGGGCAATTTGATATGGAAACTTCTTCAGTTGAGGGTCCCTCTTCCCTGTTTAAGGTATGGTGCTTACCAAACACCCTAACACATGCCAGGGCAATTTGATATGGAAACTTCAGTTGAGGGTCCCTCTTCCCTGTTTAAGGTATGGTGCTCACCAAACACCCTAACACATGCCAGGGCAATTTGATATGGAAACTTCTTCAGTTGAGGGTAATTTGTATCCAGTTGGAAAGCAAAAAAAAAATCAAAAACCTAACTCGTATACAGTGTAGGGCTTTATATGAAACCAAAAACGGATGCCCATGTAGGAATTTATAGAGCCTGTGAACAATGTGAAAAGCAAAAGAAGAGCCTGAGAACAGGACCAGGTAATTAGCACTTTGAAGATAAGTAAGATTTTGGCAAAGCTTAACAATGAATTCTTTCCATTTTGAGTTTAAAGACATGAACAAGTGTTTTACAGGCTAAATACTCCTCTTTGAGTATCCTTCCATCTTGTGGCTGATACCTCTAAAAATAATGAGATATATAAATTCAGAAAGATGGAAGAATAGATGAAAACAATTCAGCATGTACAATTAGTTACAAATTATGTTATATAGATTTACTTCATAAGAAAGTCGAGATACAAAATTACTCTTCTGAAAGTTGAAAATTAGAATTGAGTAAAAGCCTGTGGTGAAACAACAGACTTCTATTGCAGTGAGCAGTATCTGACCATCAAAGCAAATGTTTAAGGTGATGCCTGGAGTAGAACATGACTTTTCACTTTTTAACCATTCCCTTGCCTGCCTACCTTCCTGTCTATCTGCCTTACTCTGCACTTCTCTGTGTTCATTCCTGCCCCCACCCACCCCGCCACACACACTGACAACCACTTTGTATTATGAACATTTGTACACATGCATTTACTGTCTGTCTCTATAAGGGACAAGTTAGAAGAATAAAAAAATTAGCTGTAGTTTTTCTGAATGAAATCTGTGGAGGAGTGGAAATTGTGGAGCTTAGCAACAGATGGTCCCTTGGAGGTTGGCTCCCGGGAGAGTGAAGGTTGCTGGAGGCCAGGAGAGGTATAAGCTGTGTAAAAGAATTAGAAATAGAGGGATCACAGAAATGTCAGAGGTGAAAAATCTGTTTCCTAGAATCCAAAACATCTGAGCAACCTCTGATGAAAGCCAGGTCCCCAGAGGGTCCCTAAAGGAATGGTGGACCAAATGGGCCACCTTGTCAGGCTGATGCTCAAGGTTAGAATTTGTATAGCTGGGTACAAGAGGACATCACTTCTTGATGTAATGGCTTCCATGTCTTCCAGCTTTGGAGAAGGAGACAGGGGTGTGTCTCCCCCTCCCTCGCCCTTCTTCTCGGCCATCCTCGCTGCCTTTCAGCCTGCTGCCTGTGATGATGCTGAGGAGGCCTGGCGCAGCCACATTAACCAGCTCATGTGTGACTCAGACGGCTCCTGTGCTGTGTACACATTTCATGTGTTCTCCTCTCTGTTTAAGGTATGGTGCTCACCAAACACCCTTACGACAGCCTCTTCCAAGAGCCTAGTGGCTATAAACTTCAGAAGGGGCTGTTGTTTGTTCCAGGGTCGTACTTTCTTCTCCTTTAGCTTCTAGTTCCTCTACCTG
Source organism: Nannospalax galili (assembly GCF_000622305.1). Classification (NCBI taxonomy): domain Eukaryota; kingdom Metazoa; phylum Chordata; class Mammalia; order Rodentia; family Spalacidae; genus Nannospalax; species Nannospalax galili. The sequence goes on along the minus strand of NW_008360317.1, from coordinate 3,050,514 downwards.
ACATTTCTTCTATCCAGACTTTATCTCCTCACCCTTATGAAGACATTGAACTCAGTGATTTCAGATCAGCTGCCATGAAGTACCTTTTATCTCTGCTGTTTTGTTTTTTGTTAACATCTTCAATCGTAGATAGCCATGGCATTAAAACAATTAAGATCTTCAGCCAGGCTGTCCTAGTTTCTCTGAGCCCCTCTTCCCTGTCCTTAGGACACACACCGGATACTTTTATAATGGTTTAAAAAAAATTTTTAATACCAAGCTCATGCCTGTAATCCTAGCCCTTGGGAGGTAGAGGCAAGCAGATTGTTGCAAATTTGAGGGGAGCCTGAGCTACATATACATAGTAAGTTCCAGGCTAGCCTGAGACTACAGAGTAAAACTCTGTCTCAAAACAGTAAGCAAACAAAAAAAGAAACCTTTTCCTTTTAAAAAATATTTTATTTATTTTTATTTTATGTGTATGAGTGTATTGCTTACATATGTGCAAGTGTACCCATGTTGTACCCACAGAGGTCAGAAGGGGCCCTCAGATCCCCTAGAACTGGAGTTACAGACAGTTGTTAGCTGCCATATGGGTGCTGGGAATCAAACCCAGGTTCTCTGTAAGATCAGCCTGTGCTCTTAACTGCTGAGCCATCTCTCAAACCCCAAGTAATGTTTTTCTATTCGCAACAAATAAAAACTTGTAGGAGTGGATTTTTTAAGTATTCTTACCACTCCCCCCAAAAGTATATGAGATAATATACATTTCATTAGCTAGATACAACCACTCCACAATATATATACGCATGTTATATATAATAAATACTATAACTTTTCTTTGTTAATTAAAAAAATCAATTTAAAATGAATTTGTTTTTTGCTTGTTTGCTTTTGGGTTTTTGTTTGTTTGTTTGTGAGTTTTCTCTTTGTTTGCTTTGAGTTTGTTTGTTTTTTTGGTTTTTTGAAATGGGGCCTCTCTGTTGCCCCAGCTGACCCACCCTTCACTATGAAGACCAGGATGGCATCAAACTCACAAAGATCTTCCTGCCTCTGCTTCCTGAGTGCTGGGATTAAAGGCATGAGCCACCACCTCCAGCTTGGCTTTGTTTGCTTATTTAATTATGCATATGTATTTGTATCTGTGTGCACATGAGTGCGGGTACCCATGGAGGCCTGAAGAGGGCATCACATCCCTTGGAACTGTAGTTATAAGCAGTTGTGAGCCACCCAACATAGTTGGTACTCAGAACCAAATTTGGGTCTACTGCAAGAGCAGTACAAACTCTTAACCACTGAGCAATCTCTTCAGTCCTGCTTTTTTTGAGAAAGTGCCTCATGTAATATAGCCTGGCCTTGAACTTACTATGTAGCCAAAGATGACCTTGAACTCTTTCTTGATCCTCCTGCCGTTGCTAGGATTGATCCTCCCAAGTGCTAGGATTAAAAGTATGTACCACCATGCCCCCAATTTTCTGTTTGCTGGTTTGTTTGAAACAGTGTCTCACTATGTAGCCCCAGCTGGCCTGGGACTTGCTATGTGGACCAGGCTGGCCTCACACTCACAGAAATCTGCCTGCATCTGCTTCCTGAGTGCTGGGATTAAAGGCATGAACCACCATGCATGCCCCCTCAGCCTTTTTTTTCACACACACACACAAATAGCTATTTTCTAATATGTGAGTTAAACTTGGCCTTTGCAAGTGATCACTCTCCTGCCTTTCAGAATATTCAGAAAAGGTTCTGCTTCCTAACCTGTGATGCAGCCAGTTACCTTGGAGATAATCTCCGGGGAATAGGATCCAAATTTGTCAGCTCTTCCCAAATGCTCACCTCCTGCTCTGAATGCCCTACGCTATTTGTGGATGCTGAGACTGTAAGTATCCCTACCCTGCTCTGGCAGCAAAGAGCCTGTCCAGCTCTGGGTAGATGTCTGTGTTATTTATTTGTTTGTTTGTTTGTTTGTTTATTTATTTATTATCTATTTATTCATGTTTGTGTGCATGCACATGCCATGGTGCACATGTGGTGTTCAGAAGACGATTTTTAGGAGTTGTTCTTTTCTTCCACCATGGGTTCCAGAGATCATACTCAGGTCATCAGGCCTGCCCAACAAGCACTTTTACCCATTGAGCCATCTCACCAGCCTGCTTTAAAGACACCTTCGAAGTTATGAGCAATACAGGGTTGTGACATGACTCCTAAGGGCCTCTGGGTCTTCAGAGGAACTAGTGGAACATGGCCAGCCAAGGCCAAGGCCAAGCCACCTCAGAGAATCAGGAAAGAAGATCTACCACTGTGCTCCAGGTCCTTGGCTCCTCTCCCTGGTGACTCTGACTTTGCCAGAAGTGCATATGATTGGATGACCACTGCAGAGCTGATCTTGGCTAGTTGGGCAGCCAGCTAGATCTCCAGAGTCAACAAGTCAACCTTTCTTCATTCTAAGCCTCAAACAAAACTTACTCTCTGGATTTATCTAGCTCAAGCATGACTGTTGGGTCATGACTTTACAAACTACTTTGAGGGCAGCTGTTATCTGTTACCTTGCTTTACTTCCCAAATCATATCAAGAACCATCACAAGGGCTAGATAGCTTCTGAAGTTTGGGACCAAATGAAGATCTGCCTTGAATTTTTTTTTTCTTTTTGAGACACAGTCTTGCTATGTAGCCCAGGCTGATCTCAAACTCAAAGTCCTATCTCAACTCCTGAGTTTCCAACATTATAAGCCTATACCACCACACTCTATATGCCTTTAAATTCTAAAGTCAATCTTTTCAACAACCCAACTGGTCTTATAGCAAGGAATACAGTATGAAAAAATAATTCCATGTTAAATTATTTTAAATACAAATTCAATGCAAGGTCCCTCTGTACCTGTCTGGAAGTCAGTTTGGAAGCCTATCTTCACAACACACAAAATATTACTGGATAATGAGGGTAGAGTTCATGCATAAAATGGATATCATATCCTAATGTAGGTTTCTATGGACTACTTCGTAAGGTTTGCCTATCTATACTGATACAGGGAAAAACATTTTTGGAGGAGACTTCGATTATAAACTAATATTAGGTTCCAGCTGCAGCTGATAGTGAAGCCAAATTACATATTTCTCAGCTTATTAAAATTCATGGTGCCACCCTACCCCCTTTGTTGCTTCTAAATCTTCTTTCCTCTCTGTGTAGCCAAGCCTTTCTATTGATATTTCTATGAAATTTTAATACAAATTATTTAATACAGATTATCTTCCTGTCTTTAGCTCCTTTCTTGTGGACTTCTAGACAAGCTGAAGTTCAGTGTTTTAGAGCTACAAGAATATTTGGACACCTACAACAATAGAAAAGAGGCCACTCTCTCGGTAAGCTCCTGTGTGTCTGTGCATTGCATTCAGTTACAACTGAGTGAGCCAGCCGCACTGAGGTCCTGGGAGGGGCTGTGTGTAACCTGAGATGAGCTCTGTAATGGCAAGACAGATTTCCTTGTCCCCTGTTCAGCATTACAATTCCTGTGTAATGGTGACAGAGCTACATATAATACTGATTATTATATTAAAATGTACTTGATCTTAATTAAAAGGCCAAAAAGTGATTGATTACTTAAATAGAATCAACAAAAGAGAAATGTTCAGTGCTCATTTTTATCCTCCTAGCACCCCTACCAAGAAATCACTGTGTATCTTTTGTATGTGCTTGGTAGATATCTTTAATAACAGTGCTACAACAATTTTCTTTTCTCAGAGATTTGAATTTGTTGATTATTTCCTTCCAGTGTTAGCCTCACTCAATGGGTCTCAGCCCCATTCCACTTTTAACCATTCTGGGGAGTTGTTTCTCCCTGTTTCATGGCTTCTCTTGACCTTGGCTGTTGCTCCTTACCCCTCCCCCATCACAGATCTAGATGGCTAAATGTTAGAGACAGAAAGTATCTATAACCATCCCTGTAAACCATCAATTTTCTCACAGGAAGAGTCCCAGAAAACTCAGGCAGTCAGCAATAAAATTAATTGTATACATACATATATATACAACCTCCTTTAATTTTTCCAGGCACTCTAGAAAGAATGTGGATTTTTTGAAGTCAGATGGACTTGGGTTCAGATCAAAGCTTAGTTACTTAAGGATCAGCGAGCTTGGAAAGTTACTTAACTTACCTTCTTTCATTTGCCACCTGTAGAGCAGTGTTAATACCTCATTTGCAGAATTGTAAAGATATGTTATGGCTATCACAGAAGCTACCCTTTCCTGAGTTCATTCTCTATGTCCAACAGCTGGCTAAGACTTAAGTGCCTTAATTAAATCATTTAATGCTGACAAGTGCCCTGGCAATCGCTTTTATTATCTTCATTCCTGAGGGAGGTGGAGGAGCGAGATTAAAAACATAGATATGTGCTGGGTGTGGTGGCACACGCTTCAATCCCAGCAGTCGGGAGGCAGAGGCAGGCAGATCTCTGTGAATTCAAGGCCAGCCTGGTCTACATAGGGAGTTCCAGACCAGCTGGGGCTACAGGGAGACCCTGTCTCAAAAAAGACCAAAAAAAAAAACTTAGATCCGTGAGATTCAAAGATTTATGCTCTTGGAATAGAGAAGTAAGGCTTGACAGTTAAGAGTACTTGCTGCTCTTCTAGAGGACCCATGTTTAATTCCCAGCAACCACATTGGGTGGCTCACAACCACCTGCACCTGTAACTCCAGCTCCTGGGGGATCCAACACCTCTGGCCTCCACAGGAACCTGCACTCATGTGCACATACTCACACACAGATACCCACACATATACATAATTAAAAATAAAATCTTTTACGAAAAGATTCATGCTTTTAACTCAATATTTCCTTAAAAATAGAAATAGTCTTTGTAAACTCAGTCTTAAGCTGCATACATAGATACTCACTGAAAAGTTACTGGGTTTGCGTCTGTTCATTGCTACTGTTGTTAATGGTCTTTCTTGTGACCTTTCTGAGTGCAAAGGTCCTAAGGCTGCACCATCACTCCTCTGTCTCCTAATTCTCTAGTCCTTTACCTGCCATTATTTTCCAGATTGTCAGTTGTCAGGTGGTAAAAGCAATTCTTCACCCTGGCTGGTGAATCAGACTAATCTATGGATGTGGGTATGAATTTCAGGATTCACTGTGTTATGCCCAAAGGTTGTGTTTTACATCTGTGTGACTTACTATCCCAGAATGCTTAAGGCTACGAGAATCCCTATCATAATAGCAGAGTTACTGCTGTATTAGCCTTTTTTCCAGTGAAGGACATGACCCATGGAAGCCTTCTGATCATAACAGACAAGTAGGTGTGCCACCAGGCCAGAAGCATTCTGCCTATGGGAAGTGTTGGTCCCATCTCCTAATCTCAGGAATATGAAATGATTTCAACTATATAATTCTAATTATATATACATGTTTTCATTCATAACTAAATCAGGACTGATCCGGTGAAACCAGTCCCCAGGAAATATAGTACAATGTTAAAATTACACTTTAAAATAACCCTTACAAAACCTATACAGATATTTTAATTTCAGTTTGTCTTTAACCTTCTAAAAATGATCCTTTCCTAAAAGTCAGTCCAGCAAAATTTTATTTTATTTTGTTAGAAGCATGATAAAATTTTTCTGACAGAATTCATGTTTTAAATATTCTCAGGACATCTCTGAATCTACTTATGTCTGTCTATCTCTCTTTTTCTGACAACAGTGGCTTGCAAATTGTAAAGCAGCATTTGCAGGGGGATCAAGAGATGGAGTAATTACCTGTCAGCCAGGAGACTCGGAAGAAAAGGTAATAAAAGCCTGTGAGGATGTGTCTTCTGTGGTCTGGCAATGTCTTGGTCTTGATTCTTCAAAAAGCATGGGATTTGAGAAAGAAGTGGAATGAACTGTCTCACACATTCATACGAAACCATGGAGGAAGACAGTGACATTCACACTGTGCATGATTGTGTGTTGATGGCATTGGGGGAATATTTCCTTCTTTCTGGAAAAATAGAGTTGTAAAAATTAACCTTTTAGCTAGATACTGTCTAATCATGTTAATCATTTCCTAATGAGTCTGCTCTTAATTCATAGTACAAAACAGAATTTCATCATTCATCACTTAACCATTCAGTTCTATCAGTGAACCATCAAGGTCATTGAAGTGAAGGAAATAGCTGTTGACTTTTTCCAAATCACTGTAAAAGAGATTTTCCCAGTTAGAACAGCCTTAAGTACTTATCACACACCAGCTAGCTGACATATTATGAAGGAAGTTTGGCAGAAATGTGGGAATAGGTTAAAACTATTCATTCTGTAACTGGGTATTGAGTCTCCTATTTGGCCCACATGTGTTACAACAAAGTCTCTGCCCTTCTGATGTTGTCAAGGACATAGATAACAATCAAAAAAAATCACAGAGGCATAGTGCATTAAGAAAAGGAAAGAAAAGTGGGCTGTGAGCAGGCACAACAAAGCAGCTCATCAAACAACAGGGCAGCTCTAAGAAGGCTGCCTTGTTGATGTGTGAGATAGGTAGAGGCCTCAACTGTGAGCTAACTGTAGCTGAGGAAAGATGGGTAGGCGGGAATCTTGTGCAAAAGTCCTGAGGCAGGAGGGAACGAGGCCTTCCTAAGAACTAGACAGCCAGTGGGACTCAAGTACAGAAAGTGACATGAAGGAACAGTTGAGGAAATTCTACAGATATTGACAGAAGCCTGACTAGGGGGTGCTTGGCCATTTCACAGCAATGTGAGCAGCAGAAGAGTTAAACAGCAGTGGCATGATCAGAAAGGAGGTCATGCAGTATACAGCATACAGATAGATAACCAAAGTGGATGAGGGGCACACAAGAAGCTAGGAAATTACTGCCCAATCCAGGTGGAGATGGTGTTACCTTGGAATTACATCTTTACTGGGAAGGCATTTTATATTGTGCATGCTCCAGAGGATCCAAAATCATCTTCCCGTGTTAGAGACAGGGTTTTATTAATGTACAAAGAACCAAGTAAGATTTGGGGTGCAATTTTTCAACTTAACATCAATAATTCAATTCTAATTTGGTCATTGTTACCAAGCAAACTTAAGAGTTCTGAGAATGATTACATTTGCCACCATTGAGTACTTCTACAAGCTCCTTGATAAGTTTTGTGACAAGACTATGGGTTGAACAAACTGTAAAGATGAGAAATGTCTAGAGAAGGCTACTAAGCATGCAGGTGCTGCCCTTCTTAAAAACACATGTTTATATTTCACTTTATGGTTTACAGAGAACTTTCATCTCCCTTAAGTCACTTGTCCTCTCTTGATTAATATAGGGGGAAACATTAGTCCATTCAGTAGTTAAAGAAACCAACATTTGGGGCAGTAGAGATGGCTCAGTGGTTAAGATTACTGGCTGCTCTTATAGAAGAACCAGGTTCAATTCCCAGTACCCCCACTGTCCCTAACTCCAGTTCCAGGGGATCTGATGCCTTCTTCTGAATGGGCATTGTACAACATGGGTGCACTTACATACATGCAGACAATGCACTCATAAACATAAACTAAAATAATAAAATATTTTTTAGAAAAGAAACCAACATTTAACCTAGCTAAGTGTCCATGGTTGAAAAGTAAAAGCAGAACTATAGTTGGGCCACATAGGAAACACTCTGTAAGGAAATATGAGAGAGAGAGAGAGAGAGAGAGAGAGAGAGAGAGAGAGAATGTGAGTACACACACACACACATTTATGGTATAGTTTGTATAATAGTAGATAAAAATAGTTATCTAAACATTTACCTTCAATCATTAAATCCCATTAGACTCCATAGTAAAAACTCAGGAAAGTATATTAGTATTTCAGGTTTTGCTGGGCGTGGTGGCGCATGCCTTTAATCCCAGCACTTGGGAGGCAGAGGCAGGCGGTCTCTGTGAATTCAAGGCTAGCCTGGTCTACATAGTGAGTTCCAGGCCATCTGGGGCTATAGAAAGACCCTGTCTCAAAAAGACCACAACATAGGTAGGTAAGTAGATAGATAGATAGATAGATAGATGATAGATAGATAGATAGATAGATAGATAGATAGATAGATAGATAGATAGATCAGGAGTTTTTTTTTTAAATAAATAAGGGTTGAAATTAAATCTCTTAACTTGTTTGTTTAGACCTCCCTGGTTAACCCTACAGATAAGTGTAAATTCTAGTTAAATTATCCTATTTTCCAAATATTCTCATTTTAAAATGTGTACTGTTGTGCTTGTTGGTTATTTCTGATATTTAACTTCATTTGGTTGCTCTCTTTCCCCCATAACTCTTCATGATTCCCCTTGGTTCTTGGATTTCACTTATTCTTTCCACTCATTTCTTTCTCAACCACTCTGTGTTTCTTTGCTTCTCTAGTCATATGTAACTTAATGTTCTGAGAATTCCTTAGGCAATCTCATCATTGTAGGACCATCAGAGAGAGTATACACAAACTAAGAAGGTTCCAACACTGCAGGTGTAGGACCACCATCCTCAACTGAGCCATGGTACATGGTTGTATTGTGCAGTACTTGTTCCTCTTCTCTTTTCTGGTGTCTTTACTAAGCACAAGGCTGTCGAAAACAGAGTTCATCCTCATTCACTTCTGTAATTAATGGCAACTCTGTAGCCATTAATAAAAGCTTGAGAATTAAAGGGGGTGGTCTCAAGTGCTGTACACATATGATCTCATTTGATCTTTTACAACATTCCTCTGAGATAAGAGTTTTCCCATTATGCAGATGAGAAAACCTAGAACTAACTGGCAGGCTCTAAAAGCCACCATCAGACATTCTCTAGTCCACTCTTAGGGGCAAAATTTACACATAGGAAAAAGCTAGGGAATAATTTCTGGCGTATATTTAGATGTGTAATGTAGTCTTAGGAATCTGCATAAATAATGAGGATGCAGATCAAATGGAGGAGCAAGGATCATGGGATTTGTTAGGAAAAGATTGGGAGAAGAGCAACTTCTGATCTGACAATTTCAGCACTTTAGTAAAGCCAACCAGGTTTGGTCCCATTGTTAGCACTAGCTTAGAGTTTCAGATTTTCTGCATGGTTCATGGACGCAATAATCCATGGGAAATGAGTGACCAGTTGTCTGAGAAGATGCATTTAGTATCATGTGTGTAATAATTCTGGAGTCTTAGGCCAGTGTGAAAGACACTTGGTTAAGTTCTGAATTTCTTCATACACCCTGAAGATAGCCTGGCCTCTAGGACATACACTTTATCTTCATTCCACCATCTTTGACTGAAGCACTGTAGAGCTTGAGGCCCCGTAGGCGCTGTGGGGAATACAAAGATGAGGAAGCCTGAGCTCACGTCTCAGGCAATGCTTGGATAAGGCCAAAAGTAGGCTCTGAGAGCAAAGCAAGTGGAAATCTTTACACACTGAAGGTGAGCCTTGAAGAGGAATGAGGGTGTCGCTCCACTTAAACACTGTGATCTTAGATCCAGAGCTGATGGGGATGTTATTTTAGTGATTAGTGCCGCCGTTTGGCTGCCATCCCAAAGCAAAACTCAACAAATATATGACCTTCGAGTGATTTCTCTAGCTTTTTTTTTTAATTACAGTTTTATGTTTTCTGGACTAATTTAATGTGACCAGTTATTCTGAGCACCCTTTGCATAAAGACAGGTAGAAGACAAATAAATGGATTTATAATTTGCTGATTCATATCTGAATATAGATTGCAAAGTGAACTTAAATTGCTACACATATGTATTCTATTTCAGAGATGTGTACACTTTGTGAAGGCTTAGCATTTTACCTGACTAAATCAAGCAAAGTAAATTCTTAGGGATTTCAGTCTGTCAGAGATAGTGACTGTGTACAGACAAGCATAGTTTAGTCTGCCCCATCCCCGAGCCCAGGCCAGTTTAGTCTGGTCTTTGCCAGTAGCCAATTACTGATCATTCGTAACAAGCAACACTAGTGAGGATTACTAGTATTTGAATATTTCCCAATTTATCATTACCCCAAACATAATGTTGTATACATCAAAATAATGAGCTAAAACCAATTCACAGACATGTTTAAGTATATATAACATTTTAATATTTAATTTAAAAAATTTCACACACACATAAAGTTAAATTTCTTGAGGCTAGAGAAATAGTTCAGTGGTTAAAAGCGCTTGCTGCTCTTGCAAGGGACCCAGGTTCAGTTCCCAGCATCCACATAGCATGGTTCACAACTATCTATAATTCCAGCTCCAGGGGATCCAACACTCTTCTAGCCTCCGTGGGCACTTGCACTCACATGCACATCCCCACACATAGACACATACATATGCATGTAGTTTAACTTTTTTAAAAAAATCAGATTTCGGGCCAGGCGTGTTGGCGTATGCCTTTAATCCCAGCACTTGGGAGGCAGAGGCAGGTGGATCTCTGTGAGTTCAAGTGAGTTCGGACAGTTGGGGCTGCAGGGAGACCCTGTGTCAAAAAGACCAAAAAAAAAAAAAAATTCAGATTTCTGGTGTCTGTAGATAAGAACACATAGACACATGGAACCTACCTTTCTAAATGTCACCAGTGAACTAGAGCTAAGTATCGGCTGTCTCCACCATCACAGCTGCCTTTGAGTTCCCAGTACTGAAGGCAAAAGCCAAGGGCCAACTATCATGACTAGACTCTTGTTTTCTTTTAATAGGAAACAATTTCTCTGCACCTAAGTCTCCTAAATGAGGAATGAAAGGTATAGAGAGAAAGCTTTGTTTCAAAAACTGGGCAAGAATACTATTCTTTGCATATGTGGCAAGCAACTCTTTGTACATAATTTGTAAGCACCTGTTGGCTGGATTTATATCCCAGGGGGTGTGTCGGGGGAATGTTCCAGGCATGTGTTCAAACAACAGAACAAACCATGTTTCTGAGAAAAATGTTCATAATCTTTGTGAAGTATATTTTGGGGAAGGTTTCTATTTAAAAAATTTTAAAACCCATAAATACAACCAGTTAATGATTTAGGCTGCCTGGTCATGATATTAACAGTTCTCCTAGAATAAGTTGCAGCACCCACTGAAAGGACAGAAAAGAAGAGTCCATGATTTGCTTGTATCTCACAAGATCATCTATGTTCCCATCTACACACAGCCTTACAATGATTCCCCTGCCTGCCCCTATCAAGGGAGAAAAATCTTTTCACAATTGCAATTGGCATTTAATTAAAGACTCTGGTTTCCATTGATCTCCCCACCCCCAGTCCTGGAGTATCTACTACCGGTGGTTGAAGTTCACATAAACCTAGGTCAGAAAGCAAAGCCTCCTGACAGCTCTGATTTCTCTAGGCCATATTATCAGTCTCCATCCTATTACTGGTTAATACCACTCACCTCCCCCAAACTCCCCCAGTTCTGCAGAAGTGACCCCAAGAAAGCTGAAGGCATTTCTGTTTCATTTGTTACCAGGGATTTTAACATATTCACCATTCAAAAGATATTTCTGAGCACTGCTTGAACATTTGACTCTTTGAATTCAAGGACAATAATTTACATTTAGGCCTTCAACATTTCATCTTGTAGTCATATTATCATCCCAACTACCAAGGTCTTTCTTAACAAGCACTCTCAGTTTACATATTTCCTATCCATATATAGTGATGAATGGGAAGTCTGCCACGTCTGTTCTCATGCAAGTTAAATTTTGATAAGACTGTTCTTCAGTTGAAACCCATTAAACCTCCATTGAAACTGGAGTTAGAGATTGTTGTTAGCCACCATAAGGGTGCTGGGAACCAAAACTGCTCTTCAAGAGCAGCTAGTGAGCTTAACTGATGAACCATCTCTCCAGTCCTAGTTTTTAGCTTTTTGAGCTTTGAAAGATATTCATGAACTAGGTCAAAAAGTAAAAATAAGAAGTCTAGTCAACACATAAAATATGATAGTTCTCAGCAGAAGATATGGGTCTGCAGTAGAGTGCTCGTATAGGATATGCAAGGCCTTGGCTTCAATCTCTAGTACTGCAAAAGAAAAGAAAAGCAAAAAACAAAACAAAACAAGGAAAGAGATACTTGTCACTGCGCCAACACCCCAAAAAGTGCTAATGGATGAGTGAGTGAGGTTCCTACCTGCTTTGGAGACTTAAATGTACTTACATGTTAAAGAATAGAAAAGGTCATCAGTAGTCCAGGTTACCTGCTGCCTGGAATCTGACTTTTAGCAATCAAATGTGATGACCACTGTAAACCAGGCATAGTTGTGCTTGCCCATAATCCCATCACTCAGGATACTAATGCCAGGGACCAAAAGTTCAAGTCCCAGGCTGGCCTCAAACTTGCAGCAGTCCTCTTACCTCAGGCTCCTAAAGTCATGGGATTATAGGTATATGCCACCATTCCTGGGTTCTGGGCTTTTCAAACTGCCTGTTCCTTGGTAGTTTATTATCAGTTCTTAACTAGAGAACACATTTACCAATTTAATTGTATAGATCAAGCAATATCAAGAGGCGTTAAGAAAATCCTTGTGGCCCCATAAAACAGTGATAGTCCCACAACTTGGCCAAAAGAGCCATCAGTCAGCTGAACACAGATAAGTTCATAAGGACTTCTAAAGGGATTATTTTTAAAAACCTAGATGTAGGAAAATATGAATATAGGAAGATTGAAAGCACTAGCATTTTCCATGAGACAGCCCCTTCAAAATGCATTTTCCTGGTTTTTTTGGAATTCTAGATGCAAATGAGGCTCCAGTCTGTGGCCTAGTGAAAGATAATAACTGCCAAGGAAGCCTAAAATAGCCTACCTAAAAAGGAGTGCTCAGGCAGGACACCGAGCACTGGAGTTCATCAAAGTTGGCCATCGCTCAATAAACACACTTTTGCACCCTGAGAGCTGAGTGGGAGGAATTCAGTGATGTTCCTTAGGACCAAGCCTGAGCTGAAATGACCTCTTTGTTTTGAGGAACAGTAAAATGATGTCTACTTTCTTCATGCAAGACCATTCACCCAGTTCGTATGTCATTCCACAACACTGAAAATAAATTCCACAGAAGTCCTTACTTGCTGACGTGGTTACTAAACATTTTGCTCATATTCGATGTTTTCCAAAAGAGTCTTCATAGCCCAGGACTACATTCTGTGTTGTGCAGAACCATTAAACTGGCCCTGTGCACCTATCTGATAACACTTTATATATCAGCATCTAAGATTAGGTACAGAAAGTTGCAGACATACTTTTCTTAAGAATAGGAAATGTCTCCAGCAATGGAATGTCTATCACAGGCTTAGTGTTTATCTCTCAAAGCTTTGAGAGATCTTTATGGCTAGGATCCACAAAAAGTTCTCAGCCAATAAACAGTCCTTATGCCACTCCAGTGACATTTGCAGTAGGTGAGGGAAAAGGAGAACAGGACGGCCAGCGTGGGTTTTTGTGGTCCTTCAGTAGCATCTGCAGACACTAAGGAAAGATAACTTGACAGTTTTCTTTGTTAGTCACTGGACCTTATATTTAATTACATTAAACTGATAACCCAAGGATATTTTTTAAGTGCTGTAAAATAAGATTTGTTGTCAAGGATTAGAAAATGAATGGGATAGGTCCTTAAGTATTTTGAAAGTTGAGAACCACAGTATATTGACTCACAATTCGAAATAACCAAACTGAGGTTTGGGGTAGGGACTGAGACAGGTTCTTACCATAAGCCCAGGTTGGCCCCAAACCTTCAATCCTCTTACTTCAGCCTCCAGGGTGCTGGGATTGCACATATGTACCACAAGGCCTGGCTAAACTAATTTTTAAAAAAAATAAAGAACATTTTTTCAAATTGTGGTACTCTTTCTTACCTAGCAAAATTTTCATTAAACCAGTTCTATTGTTATAATATCACTGGTGACATTTAAAAAATGGTAGCTATAGTTGAACATGACCCACTTTATAAGTTTCTATTATCTTAAGTTAATAACTGGTTCTAGATTACCTTTAGGAATTATCTAGCAGATAAAAAGTTAGAAAAATAAAATACAAGAAAAACACTTGTCATATTGCACACTCGTTTGACAGTATACAGTGTTTATTCCTTTGAAATGGCAGTATCTAGCGTCCTATAAGATATTCTCAATTTGAAAGGCAATCCAACTAAAGAAAATATATATTAAAGATCCCATCATAGTTTATGTAAAGCAACACTATAGTTCGTGGCATAGTTTGTTTTCTTTTTACTTCTCATCTCCCAGCCTGACTTGGAAAAAAATCTAAACCAATGAGAAAATCCAAAAGCTGAAAAGTCATGTTTTCTCAGCGATATGTTTCCCATTAGAGCTTGTTTTTAACCAGATCGCTGTGCATGTTGAATGGGTACAACATTGGCAACCGCTGACCGGGTTTGGGCCAGCAACGCTAACACTGCTGAGGGCTCTGCCCTGGAAGGGCCGTGCTTCCCATTGCATGCAGACACTGACCCTGTACTTTCTTTCCTTCCCTTTGTTTCCTGTGCCATGCTTGCTGTGTAGCAAATGGAATCTCTTGCAGTAAGTTAACTTTCTTTCATACTCTTTGTCCATTTAGGCATGGACCCATAACAAGCCTTATTTTTACTATTACTACTGTATCTTTTAGCATGTTTTCCCTTTCTCGTTTAATTTTATTTTCTTTGGTAGACTGAGGCATGGCTGCCTATCAGTAGTCTTCTGGGCTGCTTTTGCCCCAAAGTAGAAACCGACATTGCTATGAATTCTCATACTTTGATGGAACATTTTAAACAATAACTACCATCATTTGGCACTTAGAAAAGTCAGAGTTTTCGTAGCTTGGTTTCACCCCAAATTGGGACGATAGCATTATTTTTAAACAACACTTTTTTTATTTGCAAGACCCTGGGTATTACTTTCATACTAGATTTTAAACGGTTTCCCTTTTTTTTTTTAAGTTTAAATTGCCATAAGATAACGTATTTTACTAAGACAACCAAAGACACAGTTCGTGTTAATTAGTGGATATAAGTACTTCTTTACTCTTGGGCTGGTTGCCGGTATTAAACAGGCCTAAACAGGACTGATTTGCTCCTAGGAGGAAGGAAGTAGGGGAGGAAAAAGGAAACCCCATTGAGCGTAGTCCTAGCATGAATTTTATCTTTTTCTTTTTAGCATCATTTTCAGTAACTTAAAAATCAGAATCAAAAGAGTTCGTAATATCGACAGAATATACTACCTAAACTTAACATCTTAGAATTTCTCTCCATAAACTGATTTGGTGAAAACATTTTAAGTTGTCTCAAAGCCTTCAGTTCTGAGCTGAGTTCTTTATAACCCCCAGTATGAATAAAGTCTGGTTGACCCTGCCTTACCCCCTCTTGAAATCAAACACTGAAGTGTTTGCATTTGGTTGCACCAGGTATTTAACCCACTTTCACTGGTGGCTGCTGAGCCAAGGACTCCTGTCTAGTGCAGACTTCATTTCCTTTGCAGTTCTGCTCAGTCTCTAGGAGCTAGCCCATCAGCATAGAGGATAGAGCTCAAGGAGTACTCTGAGCTTTGGTGTCAGGAGTACCTGTTGTTTCTTCAATATCTCTAATTCGCACTTTGGCTTGTGTTTCTGTAGACTTCAGGAGCGTCTGCCCCCAAGATGGCAGCCAAAGCTCACACAGTGGCCTCCCAAGTAGCTACTCGACTTACAAATTTAACACCTACAACTAATTATTATTTTGCCTTTCAGCTACACTTGTAATAAAAAGAATTCTCTGCTTTTTAAAAGCAATTTATAGCTTATAAAATTAACACAACCACTCAGCTATAATTTGTAGGTATTTCTTTGGCAAATGCAATAGATGTGGTTCACTCAGCCCTTTCTGTAGCCGTTTCTCCTTTCTAATTAGCCACCCTTCATTATATAGAAAATATTCGAAATTATACTGTGACTTTCTCACTGATATTTGTTGACTGGGTTTGCTTTGGGTGTTTTATTTAGAATGTTAACAGATAGTTATGTTTCCTTAAGTTTTTAAAGAAACGATGTGTTTGTCTGCCCTGAGATTTCACTAGTTTTGCAAGAATGAGCCTTAATAACTGTTTCTTCCCATACACCTTCTCTCTTTAGCAACTGGAACTGTGTCAGAGATTATATAAGCTGCACTTCCAGCTGCTGTTGCTTTTTCAGTCCTACTGTAAGCTCATCGGCCAGGTGCACGAAGTGAGCTCCATGCCGGAGGTGAGTCCTCGCCGCACAGCTCATCGCTTGTTATTTCCTTCTCCGTTCTCCACCCAGTTAATAACTGTCCAAATGGGTATTTGCACATAATAATTTTGCTCAACCATGAGTCAATGAAATATATGTATTTATTTCTTTTCTCACTTCTGAAACGGTTTCCAGAGCAGGGCCACAACTAAGATGTGCCCCCACATGGGGGGGGGGGCAAAATCTCCCCCACAGTTGTACCTAAGTGCCACATTTGCATCACCCTGATCCTGGCCATCAGGACATCCTTTGAAAAAAGCCCCTGTGTTTTATTTCTTCTTGGTATGTAGCCCTTCATCCTTGCCCTTAACTTAAGAAAGAAATGCCTCTATGTCTTCTATTCCCCATTTATGTCTAAATGTCAAAATCAAAATCATCTGAGCACACTACTTCCAATTTGGGGTGAACTCCAATTTTCTAGGAGAGAAAATGAAGGGATGGTGGTGTACACTGGGGAAGCCCAGAGGACATGCGCCTCGTTTCCTAAAGGCAAGAAAAGTTGAAATCAGAAAAATTCCTGGTGGAATTCTCTCACCTGAGCAGAATCTTACAAAATGAAGTAGAACTATGGAGTGAAAGTTCAATAAGAACAAAATCATTTGCATAAATATGGCAATAGGGGCTGGAGAGATAGCTCAGTGGTTCAGAGGACAGACGCTCTTGCTGAGGACCTGGGTTCAATACCCAGCATCCACATGGTGGCTATCAACCATCTGTAACTCTAGTTCCAGGGGATCTGATATCTTCTTCTGACCTCTGCAGGCATCGAACGACACAGGTACACTTACATACATGCAGGCAATACAAAAATAAATAAATATGGCAATAAGAGAAGAAGCTACGAGCAGATTATGTCACTAGAATAAAACAAACAAATAATACCTTTTAAAAATCAAAGAAATACAGAGGAAGAGGAAAGGAAAAGGGGAAAGGAGTACAGAAATTCAAGCCACATGCCATTGTTTACACTAAAAAATCAGTTGGAGCAAGATGATTGACTAGAGATGCCTAATGCTTAAAAGAACCAAAACAGTGAACAAACATCCACAGTAGAGCAAGGGACTAGTGGATACCCTCAGGGAGAAAGAAACTGCCCATCCTCTGCCATTCATCCCCTCAGGTCATCTTCCCAGAGAGGATCATCTCAGATGCAGGAGGGCTTTCCTCTTGTGAGGAAAAGGTAAGCAGAAGGCACCCATCTCTACACCGTTACTGCTACAGATACCTGTAAGTCTTTGCTGTGGAGAATCCTGCTGCCCTTGCAGACCTGAAGTTCACATAGCTTAGTATTCCAGAGAAAGAGCCCCACCCACTCCAAGACCCCAGCTGCTACTGTACTGCATCATCTTGAAACCAGAGCCACTACCAAAGCCACCTGCTCTGGAGGACAATAATCACTTAACTCTCTACCTCTAAGGCTCTGCCATCATTGTACCATACTCAAGATGGTAGTGCACCATTCCCCAGCTGAAAGGCCACAGCGCCCTGACCCCTGGGGAAACGGTGTCCAAAAGGTACTGCATCTCCCCCATAGTAGTTGCTACTATAGCCTGTCCCCAGATACTCAGAGCCAAGGCCCCAAAGATCAATCTTGACTTCAGCACCAAAGCTAGAATACCACTTTATCCATCAGAGACCAGACATTCCTGGAAACCAGAAAACCCAAACCAGAGCTGGCAGAACAGTTGTATGCCTCAGTACCTGAGCTAACCTTTGTGTTAGTGAATTTAGATCTTTGACACAGGAGGTGAGCCATCAGCTTGGAACTCAGGCCTACACAATGCTATGCCCACTCAGAACCTGAACCAGCTTAGGGCCTAGACCCCAGGGAACTGAACTTTCAGCAGAGGAACAGCTGTAACCCAGCACATGAGCCCATGCTGGAGCCTTGCCCCAAAAGGATCAAGATGACACAATGATAGTAGTTAGTACCTTAAATAAATGGTGCTAAGAAAACTGTATTTCCATATATAATAGAAAGAAATTTGACCCTATCTTTGTTTTTGTGTTGTTTTGCTTTGTTTTTTTGAGACAGGGTCTCCCCTGTAGCCCCAACTGACCTAGAACTCACTGTGTAGACCAGGCTGGCTTCGACTCACAGAGATCTGGCCGCCTCTGCCTCCTGAGTGCTGGGATTAAAGGCATGCACCACCATGCCTGGCTATGACCTTTATCTTAAACCATATGCATAAAACAACTCAAAGTGGATAATAAATCTACCCAAAAGAACTGAAACCTTGGAACTCACTGAGAAGAGAACAGAAAGGGAAAACTCCTTGATACTGACCTTGACAATGATTTGTGGATTAAAAAAAAAAAAATCCATGTTAAACTCAAGCACTCATTACCCTAAGGATGGCTATTATTTTTTAAAGGTAATTGGCAAGGATATATAGAAAACTGTTGGTGGGAATGTGGATTTGCACAACCATTATGGAAAACAGTGTGGGGGTTGTTAAATATATTGAAAATAGGGGCCAAGAAATGGCTCAGCAGTTAAGAGCCTTGGCTGTTCTTGCAGAAGACCTGGGTTTGAATCCCAACCACCCATATGGTGGCTAACAACCATCTGTAATTCCAGTTCCAGGGGCTCCAACATCCTTTCCTGTCCTCCATGGGCACTGCAAAACACGATGCACTTACACACATGCAGGCATAATATTCATATACATAAAATTTTAAAAAAGAAATTAAAAGTAGAATCACATGCCTTTAATCCCAGCACACAGGAGGCAGAGGTAGGCAGATATCTCTGTTCTACATCATAAGTTCCAGACCAGCTGGGGCTATAGGCAGACCCTGTCTCAAAAAGACCAAAAAACAAAACAAAACAAATGAAAATGGTTCTGTATTATAGATCTTTATTAAACACCATCTTATCTGTTCTTATAATAAAGTAATTATAAGATGATAGACATGTTAAACTTCACTATGATAATTAATCATTTTACTACCTATTTACATCCCATGACATCATATATGCATAATTAAATTAAATTTTAATTTATATTTTATTTAACCTACTATCTAAAACATTACCATTTCAATGTGTTATTAATAGAATTATTTTCTACATAATCATGATGTAAGATTTATTTTTATTTTAAAAGTATGTGTATTTGTGTGTGTCTGCATATGAGTACATGCACATGAATGCTGGTGCCCAGAGGTATTGAATCCTCTGGAGCTAGAATTATAGGCAGTTATGAGCCACCCCATGTGGATGCTGGAAACTGAAGTTGGGTCCTCTGCAAGAGTGGTATATGCTCTTTACTCCTGAGCCATTTCTCCACCCCTCACATAATAATTCTGGAGTTCTAAAAACTTCATGTCTTCAGAACATTTGAAGTGCTTAAAATAGTTAGCCATAGTAGATGGTACAACTCTGATTTTTGTTCCTTGGGGTTGGGGGGTGCTGCAGATTGAACCTGGGGCCTCATGCTATACAAGCACTCTTCCACTGTGTTATAGCCTGAGTCCTAACTTGATCATCAGTAACTGAACCCCTCTCCCTCTCATACAGCCTTCACTGTGAGCATCTCATTCTCTGTTCACTACTTTAGTAGGGTTTTCCTGTGCTTCATTCAGTGATGGGTCCTGCCAAGTCTGACAGGGAAGCTATTTTATTTGCAAGGAGGTTGAAGCAAGCAAGAGGAAATGGAAAGTGTTGTCCCATCACCTATTGTAATAAACCAATCCCAGGAAGTAGAAAGTTCATCCTGAAACTACCTCCTCTGTCAGCACCCTATTCATAACGGGGAAATGCAACACGAAGTTGACAGAAATATGGAGTGAAACTGAAACTAGGGAAAGCAATGACTGAAACTAGGGAAAGCACGTTCTTTCCTATAACACTAGAATGGATCTGGCCCCCCTACACCTGCTTCCAACAGTGCAGACCCCTTCATTGAGAACAGAGGTAGAACACCTGCCAGTAGGAATACAAGCTAGAGCTGCAGAATTCTACATTAGAGGCCTCTGGTGATGAGGGATAGGATGTTAAGAACATCAGTGATTTACCAGTTTATCCAGTCAATGTTGTTCAAACCAGTAGCTAATCTAATCAGCAGTTTTGATTCAACCAGCAGCAAATCTAATCCATACCGTGATCCACAATACCTCCTCTACTCATGGACTCATCCTGTCACTTGCTGGTCTAATAACCAGCTAGCCAAAGGGTGACTATCTAATCACTCAGCTCCTAATCTTGTTTGAGATTGGCTTGTGTATTTTGTTGTTTGTCTGTGTGCTTTCTTGCTCTGGTCTTTTTGTAATTTTTTTTTCCCAGTGCTGGGGACCAAACTCAGGGCCTCCCTCTTGCTAGGCAAATACTCTACCACTAAACTAAACTGCCATCCTCACACACCTAATCTAGTTGACACTTTGATCTAATCAGCATCTGATCTGACCAGTAGGTGATACAATCAGGAGTTTGTCTGCTTTACTTTGGATCTATCAGTGTATAACCCAGACTTGGAGATATCTTATTTTAAAAGTCCTTTTAATTGAGCATGGTGACTCATGCCTGTAATCCCAGCACTCAGAAGTTGAGGCCTGAGTTCTAATTCAGACTATTATAGCTGCCTCATAGTTTAATGGACCTCTTTTTTAAAAAATTAATTTATTATTTATTTAATGTGTATATGCCTAAATATATTTTATGTGCACTACATACATACATGTACTACATACCCAAAGAGGCCAGAAGAGGGCATTAGATCCCCTGGAGTTGGAGTTATGTGCAATTGTGAAACCACTGGACATGGGTACTAGGAACTGAACTCCAGTCCTCTGCAAGAGCAGGAAGAATTCTTAACTGCTAAGCCATATCTCCAGTCTCTTAAATCCCTTAAGTCTCTAAAGAGGGGAATGGGGCCAGGTGTGGTGGCACACACCTTTAATCCCAGCACTCGGGAGGCAGAGGCAGGTGGATCTCTGTGAGTTCAAGGCCAGCCTGGTCTACATAGTGAGTTCCAGGACAGCTGGGGATACAGGGAGACCCTGTCTCAAAAAGACATAAATAAATAAATAAATAATAAATAGGGAATGGGGCACTAAGGAACACATAAAAATAAGTGCTTTATTAAAATCCTTTTACATTTTTAAATTATATTTATTTCTGTATATGTTTATATATGGGCATACCTGTATGAAGATCAGAGGAAACTTTATGGGAGTCCTTTCTCTCCTTCTACCATATGAGTTCCAGGAATTGAACTCAGGTCATCAGGCATGAGCAGCAAGCACATTTAACTGCTGAGCCATGTTGTTGGCCCAAGTCCTTGAACTTCACAGGTCAAAGACTCAAAGAACCATTTTATTTCTCCTTCTCCTGATAACTATTTTGTGTTAGCTCTTGAATTGAATGCTACTTTTTTGGTAGTCGACACATAGTGTATGACTTTAATACTGAATAAAACTCAATATTCATCTCTAGTTATAGCTCTTTAGAGATCTGGATTGGACTAAAGGGAGCCAAATGGAGGCCATTTGGCCCTACTGGTTCTCCTCTATAGGAGGGAGCAGAAAGGCATTGGTTTGGTCTCCTGTCTCCACTCCCTGAGGATTGCTTCCATGGTCCTATCACTGCCACTCCTGCTTGCAGAAGGCACACTGGTTTAGTCTCAGATTTACTAGTGGTCATTAGGTCCCGTGCCAGGGTCAGGGACTGTCATCCAAGGTGAGTTCTTTGCTTCTAGGGCCCTGGAGGGTCCTGAAGGGTGACTGTCAACAAGGCTCCTTGCTTCCTCATTAACTCCTCCACATCTCTATTGTTGAAAACTTCAAAGGCAAGCCAGGTATGGTGGTGCTTGTGTGTGAGTGTTCTGCCTGCATGAATGTAAGTGCACTCATGTTGTACAATGACCACAGAGGCTAGAAGTGAGAATCAGATTCCCTAGAAGTGTAGTTATGGATGGTTGTTAGGCACCATGTGGGTGCTAGTGCTCTTAACTGCTGAGTCAACCCCCTTTTTAAGCAGAGTCTATTTCACCTAAGCTGGGTTTGAACTCCTGGGTTCAAGTAATCTTCCTGTCGCCGCTTCCATGTTGCTGGGACTGTGCCTGGCTTCATTCTAGTAACTTTAAGAAAAAAATTCTTTCTCCTGTGGCATTAATACTAAAATTACCTCAAAACTATTTTTCATTCTTCTCTTTTTCCTTAAAATTGTATCTTCTGGGCCTTGGGGATATGGCTCAGTTGGTAGAGTGCTTGCCTAGCATGCACCAAGTTCTAGATTCAATCCTCAAGACATAGAGCAAATACTGAGAAACACTTATTAGAGCAGAGACCATGTTAACAATTTTATTTATTATGTGCCAAACTTTACTATATATTATATTACATATAGTTATAATATAATGTCTGTATTTAATCTTTAACCTTGTAATATTGATATTACATCTGAAAAAAAATCTGAGATGTATAAAATGTACATACACATGCACACACACATACACCAGTTTTGCAGATACAAGATACTAGAAATCAGCCACTTTATAAAAGTTTATTAACCTCACTGTCTTAGAAGCTACGAGTTCAAACAGCATGACATTGGTTCTGGCTGTATCACATAATGGTAGGAGCACCTATATATCTCTATATGTATATGGTCTCCTCCCTCCTGCTTTCTTCCTTCCCCCTAATAAAGACACAAGGGTTCCCTCATTAGGTCTCTACCCTAATAATCTAGACTAATCATTTCCAAAAGAACCATCACTAGGCACCAGTCTGATTGATTCTACCTTCTTACTGCCATTAAAATAGGATTTAGAAGAGGAAACACCTGCATGAGTTCAAGGGAACCAACCACTCCCAGCTCTCATTGACTTCTCAAACACATGTCCTTCTTACATACAATTCCTTTTAATAATACCAGAGTCTTAGTTCCTTCCAGCATAGGTTCAAAAGTTCAAAAGCATGCAGTTGTGAGCAAGCAGTCCCAAAACAAATTACAGGGTAAACCTTCCTACCCCAAAAGGAAGGAATGAGAAAGTGATGAGTAAGTAATCTGCCTCAAACAAAAGCAAAACCAAGCAAGGCAAACATTAAATCTCAAATGTCCAAGTCCAGCATCCTGTTCACAGGAGACAGGTTGGGCCCAAGGCCTGGGCAGTTTCTCTCCTATGGGGCCTTCCTCAACTTGGCCCCTGCTTCAGTCCTCATAGGTTGGAGTCTCCCGTTTGCAGCTTTCCCAGGCTGGCATCTCATGCCAGTAGCTATGAAGTCCTGGTGGTTCAACAGCAGTGCTCCCCCTG
>NW_008360317.1:2982726-3026547 GCF_000622305.1 Nannospalax galili | reverse complement strand
TTTGTTAGGCTGAAGAAGTTTCTTTTTATCTGTTTTAATCTTTTTAGCCAGAGGCTGTTCCAGCAAGCCCTCCCTCTTCATCCCACCACAGTTTTTGCTGCTTTTCTGGCTAAGCCTCTCTGTTTCCCTTTTAACAAGTTCTGTCTTCAAATCATTCCTCTGCCCCCTCATTTGGCTATAGGCAGTTAAGAGCAGCCATGCAACAGCCTCAACGCTTTGCTGCTTTGAAATCGCCTCTGCCAGACAAACTAGTTCATCATCTTGAAGTTCAGCCTTCCACAGTGTCTCAGGACAAGGACACAAAGAAGCCAAACTCTTAGCCACAATGTAACAAGGATGGCCTTCACTCCAGTTCCCAAGAGAAGTCTCCTTTCCATCAGAAGCCTCCTCTGCACAGACTTCAATGTCCACAATCCTGTTAGCATTCTGCTCTTTTGAGCCCTCACCTGAACTGTCTGCAGTACAATGCATATAACCGTCCAAGCTTTCTCTGGCCCGTTCCTCCAAACTCTCCCATTCTCTCCTGGTTAGCCAATTCCAAAAGCTCCTCCATATCTTTACGTATTGTAGTAGGGGCCACATTCTTTATAAAGAGAAAAGGTCTACTTACAATTTCTGAGGTTAGAAATCCAAAATGTATGGCACAGGTACTGGCGATCACAGTCCTGTGGCTGGAGTCCTCATGTATCTCTGTATGTGAGTCTCTCTCCCTTTCCTTATAAAGCCACCAGGATTATAGAAGCCCTATCCTAATGACTTAATCTAATCTCACTCTCTGAGGTCTCACCTTTGGAGTAAGACACATTCCACCCTCTTAATACCATTAGCATAACACTAAGGATTAACCACCTGCATGAGTTCAAGGGACAGTCACCATACATACATAGTTGCTATCCAAAACTATTAAATGGAAATGAGTAATTTTTGTTTGGATCTATTATTACTGTTGTTGTATTTTATTAGTTTTTAATCTCTTACTATGTGTAATTCATTCATTAAATTTCCTCAGAGATTTGTTTATAAAGAAAAATAAAACAGTATATACCAGGTGTGGTGATGCACGCCTTTAATCCCAGTACTTGGGATGCAGAGGCAGGCGGATCTCTATGAGTTTGAGTTCAGCCTGCTACATAGAGTTCCACACCAACCAGAGCTACATAGTAAGACCCAGACTGAAAAAGAAAAGGGAAAAGGGGGGAAAAAAAAAAAAAAACCAAGAAACAGAATATATAGGAGCAGGTGTACGATCAGAGGTTTCAAGGATCCACGGGGTGGGGGGAATACCATAGCACCTGTGGGTATTTAACAGTTGGCATTTGGCCAGACAGGTGCCACCACACCTTTAATCCCAGCACATGGGAGGCAGAGGCAGGTGAATCTCTGTAAAATTGAGACCAGCCTCATCTACATAACAAGTTCTAAACCAGCTGGGGCAAAAGGAGATCCTGTCTCAAAAAAGAAAAAACAGAGTTGGTGTTTGAAGTGAGATCTACCCTACTCTTAAACCTGTTCTCTTGTGTGTTCTACCTCTGTGTGTATGTCCTTTCTAGTTAAACAGGAATTTTGTTTTTGTAGTACTGAGATGAACCCAGGACCTTGGACACACTAAGCAAACACTAACACTGAGCTACTGAGCTACATCCTCAGCCCAAACAGGAAACATTTTTTAAAATATTTTATTAGGGGGCTGGAGAGACGGCTCAGCGGTTAAGAACACTGGCTGTTCTTGCAGAAGACCCTGGTTCGAATCCCAGCACCCACATGGCAGCTAACAACTGTCCCTAACTCCAGTTCCAGGGGATCCAACAGCCTCTTCTGACCTCCGCGGGCATTGCACAACACAGGTGCACTTACCTACATGCAGGCAATACAGGCATACACATAAAAAAATAATAATAAATGAAATATTAAAAAATATATATTTTATTATTTTTATTTTTATGTGTATGAATGTTATGCCTGCATGTAAGTAAGTACACCCGTGTCATGCAATGCCATGTGGAGGACAGAAGAGGCTGTCGGATCCCCTGGAACTGGAGTTACAGACAGTTGTTAGCTGCCATGTTGGCACTGGGATTTGAACCCAGGTCCAGGTCTTCTGCAAGAACAGTCAGTGTTCTTAACTGCTGAGCCATCTCTCCAGCCCCCCAAACAGGAAACATTTTAAATGAAGTCTAAATCTTTTTTATAAGGAGAGCATCCCAGCTACTGATCTATAAAGTGATTCAATGCTTGAATCCCAATCCTTTACCCACACCATATAGGCATGGTAATCCTCTGCTGTGTAGGTCAATAGCTTTCTTAGTGTTGGTTTGGGTTGTTTTATTTTGTCTTGTGGTGTTTTGTTTTGAGACAGGGCCTCACTCTATAGCCCATCCTGGCTTAGACCTGTGTAGCCCAGATTGGCAAACTCCTGGTGATCTTCCTGCCTCATCCTCCTAAGTGTTCAGATTATCGGCATGTGCTGCCATGCCCAACTCTCTTAATTCACAAAGATATTAAACTTGTGCTTAACCAGACCTCCATAATCAAATTTCTTTCTTTTGAAAATATAAACCCAGACTACAACTAAATACATATTTTTTTTTTTAAAAAAAAAAAAAACAGCTGCTGAATATGTCCAGAGAACTGAGTGACCTGAAGAGGAACCTGAAGGAGGCCACTGCAGCTATCGCCACAGACCCACTTTACATAGAGGGAGCCTGGTCAGAGCCAACCTTCACATCCACTGAGGCAGCCATTCAGTCCATGCTGGAGTGCCTGAAGAACAACGAGCTTGGCAAAGCACTACGGCAGATCAGGGAGTGCAGGTTGCTGTACTGTTCCTTTCCAGGGTGGTTATAGGAAACACACTCCACCACAACTGGAATGTCTAGACACATTGTATAGCTCTTCTTAGATTTATTTACCTGTAGTACAAGAAGCTCTCAGACCTTGCATGGACAAGTATTAGTGTTGATTCCAAATGTTGAAACACTTCAGAACATACCCTCATATAATTGTACACCAATCTGAACATACATTTGGGGGATTTTCTACAGCTCTCTGTCTCTCTCTCTCTCTCTCTCTCTCTCTCTCTCTCTCTCTCTCTCTCGGTCTTTTTGAGACAGGATCTCCCTGTAGCCCCAGCTGTCCTGGAACTCACTATGTAGACCAGGCTGGCCTCGAACTCAGAGATCCACCTGCCTCTGCCTCTCAAGTGCTGGGATTAAGGCGTGCGCCACCACGCCCAGCAATTTTCTACAGTTTTCCATCTTCACATTCATTGGAACAAAATGGCTATAGCAAATAAGAGTATCAGATTCAGGGCTGGAGAGATGGCTCAGTGGTCCAGAGTACCGGCCGCTCCTACAGAGAACAGAGTTCAGTCCCCAGCATCCATATGACTTACACGCACATAAGTTCACACACAGGCAGACATACACAATTTTTTCAAAATTAATTTTTTAATGTTTCAGATTCATTCTGGTATTTTTATCAACAATAATACCCAACATTCTAAAGCTGACTATAGTGATATTTGCACAACTCAAAATATACCAAAACCCAAGGAATTGTGTATGAGAATAAAAGGGATTTTTTTTTTTTTTAGTATATTTTTATACTAACCAAGACTTAAAACCTTCCATCTTTGTGACCAATGGTGCCTCTAATCTGTGTTATTCTTTCTTGACTGCAGAAGCCTGTGGCCTAACGACATCTTTGGAAGCAGTTCTGATGATGAGGTCCAGACACTACTGAATATTTATTTCCGTCACCAAACTCTGGGACAGACGGGTACTTATGCCCTGGTGGGGTCTAACCAGAGCCTTACCGAAATCTGCACCAAACTGATGGAGCTGAACATGGAGATCCGGGACATGATCCGCAGGGCCCAGAGCTACCGGGTCCTCACTGCCTTTCTCCCAGACTCCAGTGTTTCTGGCACTAGTCTCTGACAGAAGCCTCGCGTCCCCCATGGTTTCCAAGCTGGCAGTGCTGCCATGCTGGGGCGACGTCATTCAGTGTCTTCTCAGCCTTCACAAGGCTTGGACAGACTGTTCTCCCTCTTGTTACCTGTAGGACTTTTTCTAAAGAAGATGACAGAACTTCCAATGTGTAGCAATACTCTCCAAACCAAGGTGGCATAGGACCTCCTGAGACAGAGCCTACCCATCATGCTGTGTGGCATACGTGTGCTATCTTTCACTGAACAAATGCAATTCACTACTGAAGCGACTTCCATTGCATACCAAAGCCGACAACACTGAACAATACCTTCCTTTCTAGAAACAGTTTTAGATTGGCAGAAGTGCAATGTTTTCTTCACACACAAAAAAAATTTATATTCTAAAACTTGTACATTCGTTCCCTTTCTCCTTTTTTTCCTTCCTTTATATTTTGTGGGGTTTTTGTTTCTTTTTTTAGTAGGTTGAAAAGGGGGCAGGCAGAATGAAGCTGGCCAGTGGAAAGCTGTAAAACGGTCAAAAGCTGACAGCCTGTGTGCTTGAAAGGGAATTGTAAATGGACTAAAATTTAATGACACTGTTATTTGAATACAATTACTGTATCTAAAAGGAGCTGCTATGAGGTACCTTTCTTATGTTGCTAGGCTACTGTTTCTGAAGACCCTGGATCTCTTTGCACCAGAGATGATCCAGATGGACTCTTTTTAAGGATCTTGGCTGCTTTTTACTAGAAGGTTGCTTTTATGAGCATATTTATACTACAGAAGGATGTGTTAATTTTAATTAACTTTGCCATTTTGTAGAAAAAAATTATTCACATAAATTCTAAGTCTTTTCACCTGTCATGCATGAACATTTAATATCCATTTGGATATTGAGAAATAGTCATAAAGGTAAAATATGAGTTGCCACTTTAAAAATAATGTCATATTTTATTTGTAATATATGTAAAGGACCATTCTTAAGTTTCTTCCTTAAACCCAATCCTGTCAAGTGTTAGATGTGTGCATGTGAATCTGTTGCACATCAAAAACATATTCAAAGTTTATCTATGTAACTTATTCACTCTGTAAATACATTTAAAGTTTTTGTGATGTAATCTTGATACTCTGTTCAGGACTTCCTTTAGACTAAAAAAGAAAGAAAAATACACGTTGATCATGGATTTTATTTCTAGTTAATTAAAATATTTGCCTTTGACACTTTTGTAGTTTTGCATACGGTTGTCACCATAACAACTCCAAGGCATACCATTCACATGTATTCTATGAATGGCACCCTTTGGGGTTTTGCAGTACATAGCCCCTGAATCTACATGTAAGTTCAATGTCTGTGCACATGGGCACCAAAATAATGTAATTTTCAACCAGTTATCTTTTACCAACCAAAGAGAAAAATGAGAGCTGGTCATGGTAGCTCACACCCATAATTCCAGTGCTTGGTGGGATGGAGGGTATCAAGGACAACTGTAGGAATTACAGGCCATCCAGGACTACAGAGAAAGACCCTGTCTCGAAAAGAAGGGAGGGAGGGAGGGAAGGAGGGAGGATGGAGAGGGGAGGAAAGGAGAATATAGAAAATGGGAGAAAAGATCAGAATGAGAGCTATAATTTTTTCATTGGGTTGGCATCCTTAGAATCAAGAAATAGACTGTCATGAACAGGAAATAGGACTTTTCTTTTTGTCCTTGACACCTACACGTACTCTACTCAAAAATAAGGGACACAGAGACACAAAAATCTACTTTGTACAATGTTCCTACTGGTATTTATTGGGACTAACAAATATAACTTGTTTTACTAGTGCACAACTACTAGATCATTATCTAGGAGTATTCTGTAGGAGGAAATGTGACCCAAAGATAGATTGGTTGTTATACCACAGATTTTTTTAAGTATTTTTATTTTATTTATGTGTATATATGTGTGTCTGTGTGTTTGTATGCTATGTGGAGGCCAGAAGAGGGTATCAGATCCCCTGAAGCCAGAGTTATAGGCAGTTGGAAGCTCCCTGGTATGGGTACTGGGAATCAAACTCTGGTCCTTTGGAAGAACATCAAGTACTTTTAATCACTGGGCCAGCCCACCACAGATTCTAACTACTTATAATTTTTTTTTTTCCTTTTTGAGACATGGTCTCCCTGTAGCCCTAGCTGTCCGGGAACTTGTAGACCAGGCTGCCCCTGAACTCACAGACATCCACCTGCCTCTGCCTCCCCCTCCCAAGTACTGAGATTAAAGGCATGAGCCACCACACCCGTGTAAAGTTGTTTTTAAACCAAACCTTTTGTTTGTTTTGAGAGATTGTCAGGTAACACAGACTGGCTTTGAACTCTGTGTAACTGAAGATGACCTTGAACTCCTGATCCTTCTGCCTCTACCTCCCAGATTCTGGGATTACAAGAATACACCAGCAGCTAGACTTTGGAAACTTGTTCTTTTAATACATTATTTTTTTTCAACTAAAAGATGATTTGTTGTGATTTGTAGAAAACTACCTGTGATCACTCTGAAAATACAGGTTTCTATGTGTAACCACAGAAAAATCCACTCTCAGAGAATTTTATAGTGAGCCCAGTAGAAAAGACTGATTGCTCAGAGCTGAATTTTCCACCATGACCTCTTATGTAACAAAGAACCACCAGGATGGCTTTCCTTTTAAAGAATGAAAGAATGTCAACAGTTTACTGCAATCTGGCACATTAGGCTGTAATTGTAGGAAATGGTGGAGTTTGTCCCTTTATCCTTAATTTTACTTTGAAAGCAAGCTTTGTTAACGTGAGTGAACTTTTCAACTTTTTTCTTCTATCTTCTCTGCCTCTTTACTGGGTAGAGGTGGGAAAAATTGTGCAGGAGGTGTCGGGGAGTGAGTCCAGCTGAGCCTAATAGTCACAAGATCCACCAGTCAGACCTCCTTAGCTGTCATCCTGTGCCTCTGTGTCTAAAGCATTGTTTTGTGTATGTTTTCTCAAAGGCTCAAGAGAGCTACAAGTACCAAGAGAAGGTAGAAGTACTATCTTAGATCTCAGCACTGTCGCGAGCCGGGACTCTGTCCAGCAGAGTCCAGGAAAGACGACACAGACACCAAGGTGAGGTTCAAGCTTCTGTTTCTCTTTCTTCCTTTATTCTCTCTTATTCTCTCTCATATTACTATTACACACTTCAGCTCTTTATATAGCGTTTCCAACAGCCCTCCCCCCAGCCGGTACCAATCAGGGCTCACACACGTGCAGCGGCCAGGCAGAGTGTAGCTCATAGGCACGTAGCAAGATCATCAGGCTGGCAGCACCTGTTTGGCCTCTCCATACTTTGGAGTAAGCAAGCGGGAATCACGAGCCTTGGCAATCAGCCAAGAGTTGGAGTAAACAGCACGAGGTTTGGCAGCCAGCCAGGGCGCCATCTGGCTGACTCAGCTGTGCTCGCTTCCCACACAGCACTTTTTTTTTTTTCTTTTGTCTTTTTGAGACAGGGTCTCCCTTTAGCTCCAGCTGGCCTAGAACTCATGCAGACCAGGCTGGCCTTGAACTCAGAGCAATCCATCAGCCTCTACCTCCCAAGTGCTGGGACTAAAGGTGTGTGCCACCATGCCTGGCATCAGTGCTCTTCTAAAGCCAAAATCTGATAGACTTTTTATTCTTTCGCATAGTAAAGCAACCAACGTAGGCCATATTGACTACAACTTGATTAAAGTGTACTCTACAAACGCAATGCTTTTTCAAAAGCACCATACATCTTAGAACCATGTCTTCTACCCCTGTGAGAATGTTAAAATGTGCTAGAGCAGAGCTGTAAACTAAAGATGTTGTGCTGGGCATGATAGTGCACACTCAGGAAGCTGAGGCTAGAGGATCTCTGTGAGTTCAAGGCCAACCTGAGCTATACAGTGAATTCCACAGAAGGGACGGAGACAGAGCCTGAACACTCTGTGTTGAGGGCTCAGAGATGAAAGCAAGGTATAGAAAGTTTGTAGGGCAGAATAGCAAGGAGAGAGCTACACAGAGGGTGCTGCAGAGATTGGCAGAGTGCCCTGGGTTTTTCAGTTGGGAATTCATCAGTTATGCTTGTGAGGAAACCACTCTGGGCAGGGCAACCCCCCCACAAAGACTGGAAGGAACAATTGCAAGAGTTCTTCTTCAACCAGAGTAATGCTATTTATAATCAAAGTAGAAAACCTACCTGTAACTCACAGGGCATCAGGCGGAGTAAGCAGAAATGTCTTTAAGAGCGAGGGTCAGGGATGCCTCAGCAGTTAAGAGCACTAGCTGCTCTTTGCAGAGGACCTGGGTTCAGTTCCCAATACCGACATGGCAGCTAACAACTGGCTGAAACTCCAAGTTCCAGGGGATCTAAAGTTCTGACCTCCACAAGCATTGCCCAACACAGGTACACTTATATACATGAAGGCAATACACTCATACACATAGAAAAATAAAAATTTAAAATAGTTTAAAAAATCCACCCCCCAAAGAAAGCTTACAGCTGCTCCCAGGTACCTGACCAAACATAAAATTTGTGCTTTTAGGACCTCCACAAGCATTGCCCAACACAGGTACACTTATATACATGAAGGCAATATACTCATACACATAGAAAAATAAAAATAAATAAAAATTTAAAATAGTTTAAAAAATCCACCCCCCAAAGAAAGCTTACAGCTGCTCCCAGGTACCTGACCAAACATAAAATTTGTGCTTTTAGGTGAACTTTGTGGTATATTAATTATACCTCAGTAAAACTAATTTTTTTTTTTTTGGTCTTTTTGAGACAGAGTCTCCCTATAGCCCCAGCTGTCCTGGAACTCACTATGTAGGCCAGGCTGGCCTTGAACTCACAGAGATTGGCCTGCCTCTGCCTCCAAGTGCTGGGATTAAAGGCATGTACCACCATGCCCAGCCCAGTAAAATTTTTAAATTTTTCTATGCATTACTTTGGATCAGTAAACATTTGAATATATATCATTAGTGGAGATAATTTCTTCATTTCACAAATACTTCCTGCATGACCATTCATTGAGGTGCTATCCTGGGGAGACTACAGCTGTCCAAACAGATGTGCTCACTCTCATGCATATCTGAGCAGAGATGATATACTTGCCTATGTCAGGTAGTGTAAGAACAGACAGTAAGCTGTTTCAGGAAAGGTGCCAGAGAAGACCTTTCTGAGAAGGTGATATCTGAATGAAATGAGGATACAGCGTGGATGTCATATCTGGAAGAAAGAGAAGCTCAGCAGAAAAGCACAAGGATCCTGCAACAGGAGCCAGGTCACTTCATTAAAGGGGCATCAAGAGAGCCAGCAGTCAGAGTGAAAGTTAATTGAAAGTACCCAGAGGGGAGGCAGGAAGTGGTCCATGAAACAAGGGGAGGGCATGGTCCCTCACAAGGCGGGACGAAAGCCTCTGGACGTTTCTGGACAGAGCAGTGACATGTTTTGACCTGTTTTAAAAGGATCGATCTACTTAGAATGGTGAAAAACTTTGTAGTTAGTGGTAGTTACACAACATTATGAATATACATAATGCCATTGAGTTATGTGCTCAAAATTATCAATTTTGTTACATATATTGGCCATGATAAACATAATTTTTAAAAGGATCACTCTTAGCTGATGTGCACAGAATGGATTATAGATGGGCAGAAGTCAATATTAGGAGTCAAATACAACTGGGCAGTCCACAAGTGATGGTGGCTTGAGTTAGGGCAGGAACCATGGAGCCCAGTATTTTCTGGGCATATTTCAAAAGTAGAGCTGCAGGACTTGCTGATGGCATGAGAGACTTCACAGACTAGCCTAAATCACTGAAAGAATTGGGTTGCTATTTATGGGATGAGGAACTACATGTTTAGGAAATATAAGCAAGATTTAATTTCAGACATGTTAGCTTTGAGGTGTTACTAAACATCAAAGACAAGATAGTGAGTGAATAGGCAGATATTTGAGTCTAGTGGAGAGTCTGACCTAAGGACATGCAGGCTTTATTTAGTGGGAAAAACTACCATACATGTCTGTTTAAGCAACAAACAGACCTGGGCAAGAGATCCGTAAGAATTAGGGCAGGCTGGGCATGGTCGCGCAGGTGGTGCACACCTTTAGTCCCAGCACTTGGGGGCAGAGGCAGGCAGATCTCTGTGAATTCAAGGCCAGCCTGGTCTACGTTGTGAGTTCCAGGCCAGCTGAAGCTACAGGGAGACCCTGTCTTTAAAAAAAAAAAAAATCAGGGCAGGCAATGGATCTGAATCCTTAGCTACACATTAACTGGGAAACTTAGGGCACCAATGCTGGGCTCCACTCCAGAGACAGACCAAATTGGTTTCAAGTTCAGTACTATTTAAAGCACCACATCTGATTCTAATCACCAGCTAAGACAAGCACTGCTTTACTGGTGCTCAAATTTAAGACTCACCTTAGGGTGCTTTGTCAAAATGCAGATTCAGGGCTGGAGAGATAGCTCAGCAGATAAAGTACTTGCCACAAAAGCATGAGGATCAGACTTCAGATCCCTAGAATCCATGTAAAAAGCCAGGTAGTGTCAGGCATGGTGGCACACACCTTTAATCCTAGCACTCAGGAGGCAGAGGCAGGCAGATCTCTGTGAGGTCTAGGCCAGTCTGTTCTACTTAGTGAGTTCCAGGCCAGTTGGGGCTACAGGGACTGGAAAGATGGCCGAGTACATTGTTGAGAGCTCTTGCTGCTATTTCAGAGGATCCAAGTTCAGTTCTGAGCGCCCGTGTCTGGTAGTTTACAAACACCTGTTACTCCAGCTCCAGGAGGATCTGACACCTCTGGCCTCCACAGGCACCTACTTGCACATGTACATTCATATACATACACGTAATTAAACATAAAGTGGATCTTTTTAAAAAATAGGGCTGAAGAGATGGCTCAGCAGTTAAGAGCACTGGCAGTTCTTGCAGAGGACACAGGTTCAAATTCCTGTCCACACAGCAGCTAACAACTGTTGGTAACTCCAGTTCCAGGGGATCTGACGCCCTCTTCTGACCTCCAAGGGTATTGCACAACACAAATGCACTTCCATACAGGCAAGCAATACACACATACACATAAAATATTAAAAAAATAATAAATCAGGATGGTCAAGGAAGCTGCCTGTAAACTCATTATGGGAGGCAAAGACAACATCCCCACAGCAAGCTGGGATTACAGGTGTGAGCCACCATACCCAGCTCTGTAGATCCTTCAATACTGTCTGTGAATCTACTTGCCATAGACTTGCTAGAACTCTAGCAATTAGAGAACAAAGAAATTCTCCCTGTTCCCCTCCTCTCTTTCCAGACCTCTCTTCTTTATGTCTGTTTCAGAAAGCCCAGAGCTAAAGATTGGTGCCACCCAGTTGTATTAGCAACCCACCCTCAACCCCATTACTGCTGTTCCGTAGCACTGGTTGTGAGCCTCTGCTGTGTTAGAACTACCAGAGAAGCTTGCTAAAAATTTTGAGTTCCAGGCCACACCCCACCTTTACAATACCCTGCCATGGGTAATTTATACTCCTTCTTGGGTGATTTTAATTTGCAGACCTCTTGTTCACGTCCTCCAATCTTATCTATCATTACCTTCTCCATCTCAAAGTCTGATATCTTTTCAGGGACTTCAATACCCTTATAGATAACTCATATAACAGCTTCTTCCTCTTGGCTTTTTAACATCCTTACCTCCAGGCATTTTTGTTGTGGAGCATTTTGTTTTTTTTTTTTTTTTTTTTTTTTTTTCATTTTGGCTTTTTTTGAGACACGGTCTCGCTATGTATCCCTGGCTGGCCTAGAACTCGTTCTGGAGATCAGGCTGGCCTCAAACTCACAGAGATTCACCTGCCTCTGCCTCTGCTTCTGCCCCTCTGCCCCTTGCCCCTCTGCCCTGCCCCCCTGCCCCTGCCACTGGAGTGCTAGGGCTAAAGGCATGCAGCACCTCACCCAGCTCTCCAGCTCTGTCACCTAATTTCATGGCTGTATCAACAGTGGTATGGGAGACTGGGCTCCTGAATCTCACTCTGTAACATCTCACTCAAGATCCCATTTCCCTTGACTCCAATCAATTCTCAGGCTGCCATAAGTTTCCATCCTACCATTCCACTAAACTCCATGTTACCAAAGCTGCCTTTATCTTTCTCTTCTTCTTACTTGAAATTCTTTCTCATCTAGACTTTCATCACACCTTCTTATGCCTCTTGACCTCTTCTTTTATCTCACCTCTCAGTTCTGTTATTCACAGTGCTGGTGGGGAGGGGCACCAGCAGCAAAGAGACCGTCTGGGAGCTTGGTAGACTTACATCTCAGACCCCAGAACTACCTACTGAATTAGAACCTTTACCCAAGCTCACCAATGACTACTGGAATATGAAAGTTTTAGAATTATTGGTATAAAATATTATACCCCAGGATTCCATGGTATACTTTCTCCTAGGTGAGCACATTCTGGCTCATGACCCAAATACTATCAATTTTTTGTCTCTATTCCATATGTGTGTGTGTGTGTATGTGTCTGTGTGTGTGTTTGTGTGTGTGTTTAAATACACACCATTTTTTTTATTTTTTGGACTTTCTGAGACACCATAGCCCAGCTGGCTTGGAACTTGCTATGTAGACCAGGCTGCCCTCAATCTTACAGAGATCCACCTGCTTCCATCTCCTAGTGCTGGAATTAAGGCATATGCCACCTCACCTGGTCCATCCTTTTACTTTGACCTTTACTCTCACTGTTCCCTTAAATCAAACCCATTTTCTCTTAGCTCCCTTCATCTTGCAGGACTTAATCCTCATGTGTCTCCTCCAAGCCTCTCTAAAGAGGTTTTTCTATTATAGTCCCATTTTTCCTGGGACTGTTTCATGTGTCACAATCTGAATTTGAGAGAAAAATATAAACATTATAGTTACAAGCAGAGAACAAGTCCCAGTCTACCTAAGTTCAAATCCTAGCTTAAACCCATGACCTCTCTGCCTCCATCTTCTCACCTATAAAAACAGTTTTTAATATGGCTTATGTGAGCTGGATGTGGTAAAACACACTGTGCTGCCTAAATCTGGTAGAAGCAGGAGGATCATCCTCAACTACATAGTGAGTTGGAGGGCAGCTAGGGTAACATGAGGCCTCATCTGAAAACAAAATGAAATGCCACTGTAGTAAGTTACAACAATGTCTGGCACATGGTAAGTAGAATTTCAGCATCTGAGATAATTGTGTACAGTGGAAGCAAGGACCTCACCCCCGTGATTATCCCTATAGTCCCAGTCATAATACCCAGCTCATACATTTGGCACATGAATGAACTTTTTTCTTCTTCATTAGTCCTTTCAGTATCTACCATTTCCCAGTGTACTGTTGCTGATTTTACCCTGAAATTACCCATCAATGTGTTTCATGGTCTAGTTCATATGCATTTATTTTATTCTATTTCCATCATACAATTGTTATACAACCTACAAAAAGTACAAAAGCTTAGGCCATTTTCTATTGCTAAGTCAGAGCCAAGTTGAAAAAAGAAAGATAATACAGTAAGTTATACAAATTCATAAGGCACACGACCTGTCATAGGATGTATTTAAAGCTGTAAATATTTCCACAGGAGAATTTCTTGTCTTTGCAGCGACCACAGAGTTCCTGTCGATGAGGCCTCCTTAGATCAATGTGTCTTTTCTTTTGAGGACAGGAACAACAAGATTTTGAGCAAATCTTTAGGAAGCAAGGAACGGTTTGGACAGTAGATGATCAAATTAGTATTTCAAGTGTAATCCTCAAATCAAAATATTTCTTCCTACTCCCCTTTCCCTGGACAGCTTCATCTTCCTTTGAATCCTATTAGAAGCCTATGAACAGTTGTAGAAAACCACTTATTCTTTTCAAAATGAATGATCATATAAGATGCTCAAGAGACTATTTCAATGTCAAGCAAGACAAAAATATAGTTGAGAGCTTTTTTTTTTTTCGGTCTTTTTGAGACAGGGTCTGCCTGTAGTCTCGGCTGGCCTGGAACTTGCTATGTAGATCAGGCTGGCCTGGAACTCAGAGATCCACCTGGCTCTGCCTCCAAGTTCTGGGAATAAAGGTGGCCACCATGCCCAGCCAGTTAAGAGAGCTTTTTAGAGTGTCCTTCTGTTTACTTGTATATATTTGTAGCCAGTGGGATGAGAGGCAGTGGGTATCATTTAATTAAAAGTCATGAGCACAATCATCTTAACCAGAGTTAATTCCACTGCCCAGGGAACATGCTGGCAATGATTGGACATATTTTGAGTTGTTACAACTAGAAAGGAAAGGTATTCTAGGGGAAGCTAAATTCTTTTCTTCACAGAGATACTCAATCTTTACTAATATTTAAAGCAGTGCCTTTCAATCATTATCTCATCCTATGGGACTGGCACGCTCCCACCTTCCTGTCACTGCTAACTTTTGATAATCACTGCTCTATTTTCCACATATTTCCAGGAGTCACACAGAATACACGATTTACCTTCTTAGATCATGAAAAACTGGTATTTTAATTTTCCAAACAGGAGCCTCAAATATGACTTATACAATATTCACATCCTCGGCCTGGTGTGGCCGCACACGCCTTTAGTCCTAGCACTCAGGAGGCAGAGGCAGATGGATCTCTGTGAGTTCAAGGCCAGCCTGGTCTACATAGTGAGTTCCAGGACAGTTGGAGCTACAGGGAGACCCTGTCTCAAAAAGACCAAAAAAAAAAAAAAAAAAAAAACCAATACTCACATCCTCTACTCTCTCACTGAGGAATGTTCTTTCCTTACAAATGAATTCTAATAGCCAATACGTTGTAAGTTAATTCACTGAGGTGGTATCACAATACTTTCTTAAGAAAGAAAAGGTTGAGCTGAGAGATGGCTCTGTGGTTAAGAGCACTGGCTGTTCTTGCAGAGGACCAGGGTTCAGTTCCCAGCACCCACATGGTATCTATCAACCATTTGTAACTCCATTTCCAGGGGATCTGACACCCTCTTTTGGCCTCCACAAGCATTACATGCACATGGTGCACATACATACATGCAGGTAAAACACTCACTCATAAAATAAAAGCAAAAATAAATAATTTTTTAATGAAAGAAAATGCCAAATATAATAAGGGTTCATTTTGAAGATAGATTTCTGCTTCTCACTATAGAAGATTAGGTAATTTGGGCCAAGCTTCCTGGGAACAACTGAACCAAAAATAATTGGTTAAAGGCAACACAGCATTGCCAAAGCATTAAAGAAGAAAACACAGAAACATAAGTAAACCTGACATTTGAGACTGTTTTTTTGTTTTGTTTTGATGTTTTTGAGACAGGGTCTCCCTGTAGCCCCAGCTGTCCTGGACCTCACTATATAGACCAGGCTGGCCTTGAACTCACAGAGATCTGCCTGCCTCTGCCTCCCAAATGCTGGGATTAAAGGCATGAGCCACCACACCCAGCTGAGACTAGTCTTTGAAAAGAAAAAAGTAAAGCATAAAGGTGTGTCTGCTACAAGTAGTTTTATATTCTCTGCCCTAAACTGAAAGGATTTAAAGGGCAATTAAGATCTCATCATCTAATTCTGCAATTTATTAAACATTGGAGATACCTTACAATCTAGCACAGGTCTAATCCTATCAGTCTAACCTTGGGAAGTTATTTGAACTTACTGAGTCTAGTATTGAATCAATGATCTGTAAAATAGAGATAATAACTATTATAAAGGTGAAGCTACAGGAGATGCTGCATGGAAAGACCAGTCAGAGTTAGACAAGAGTTTAACAAATGGATGAGGCTAAAGGATATACTAGACTGAATGATCCCCAGTCAGCAGCTCAGGTTTGGTGTTGGGACCTCAAAGGCTACACCTGAAGACCAAGGATAGAACAAACCCAAACCTGTCTTCACAGATTTGATGCTCAGTTTCAAAAGTAGATCAACCATTGAATGTGGCACACCTTTAATACCAGCACTCAGGAGACAGAGACAGGTGAATCTATAAGATAGAGAGGCCAGCCTGGTCTACATAGCAAGGTCCACACAAGCTGGGGCTACATGAAAAAAAAAAAAAAAAAAAAAAAAAAAAAAAAAAAAAAAAAAGATCAACTATGATTGGAAAATAGGAATGACCTAAAATTGATAGTGTGTCTACCAACCTCTTATAAGCAAACATAAATCCTCTCTGGAAGAAGATACTACACTAAGCTACAAATTATCACTACAGTTTGTCATTTACAAAACCAGCACTCACAGAAAAATTACTAGCTATACAAGAAGACAGAACAGAAGACTTGAAAACCAAGAGGATAGCAACAGACCCACAAGAGATTAAGTTAATGGAGTTATCTGACACAGCTTTTAAAATAACTATACCTGCTGAGCATGGTAGCTCACACCTGCTATCCAGCATTTGGGAGGCTGAGGCAAGAAGATTATCACAAATTCAAGGACAATTGGGGATACATAATGAGTTCTAGGTCAGTTTGGGTTACAGTGTGAGACCCTGTCTCAAAATAAATGAATAGGAGCTGGACAGATGGCACAGCAGTTAAGAGTACTTGTTACTCCTGTAGAGGACCTGGATTCAACTCATAGCATCTACATGGAGGTTCACAACCACCTCTAACTACAGTTCCAAGTGACCTGACACCCTCTTCTGGCCTCTGTGGGATCCTGCATGTACCTGGTACACATACAGTCACACAGGCAAACACATATAAAACAAATACATCTTTAAAAAATAATGAATAGGGGCTGGAGATGCTCAGCAGTTAAGAGCACTGGCTGCTCTGGCAGAAGACCCAGGTTCAATTCCTAGCACCCGCATGGCAGCTAACAACCATCTGTAACTTCAGTTCCAGGAGATCTGATGCCCCCTTCTGACCTGGGAGGGCACTGCATGACACAGGTTCACGTACATGCAGGCAATACACTCATACATGTAAAACAAAAATAAATTTAAAAAAATTTTAAATGAATAACTATGCTTAATATGTTCAAGGAAATGAAATTAATATTTCCAACAATGGTCTAGAAGTTATTGTTAAGTAAAAATTCTAGAAGAGAAAATTCTAGTAATTCAGCTGATGAGATCAGCAACGAATTTGAATTTGTGATCATCCTGACTCAGCCTTCCAAGTTGGTGGGACTACTGGCCTGTGCCACCAAGTTCTCTGATAAGCTAGTTGTTTTTGTTTTCTTTTTTGAGCAGAACACATGTAAATTTATTTTTTAAAATGTGAAAAAGAACTCCCAAGCAAAGAGTTTCAAGACAGAAATACCTTAGGATTTTAAAATAGTGTTCATTTTACTAACTAGGAAACTAATGTATTTACAAGTGAAGGATTTGGTTAAAAACAAATGTCTCAGACCGGGCGTGGTGGCACACGCCTTTAATCCCAGCACTTGGGAGGCAAAGGCAGGCAGATCTTTGTGAGTTTGAGGCCAGCCTGGTCTACATAGTGAGTTCC
Organism: Nannospalax galili; assembly: GCF_000622305.1. Classification (NCBI taxonomy): domain Eukaryota; kingdom Metazoa; phylum Chordata; class Mammalia; order Rodentia; family Spalacidae; genus Nannospalax; species Nannospalax galili. Next base: position 3,009,172 of record NW_008360317.1, on the reverse strand, counting down.
AGGTCAGCTGGAGCTACAGGGAGACCCTGTCTCAAAAAGACAAAAAAAAAACCCCAAAAAACAAAACCAAACTTCTTGGGATGAGGTTGTAGCTCGGGGGAAGAGTGCTTGCCTAGCATGCATAAGACCCTGTTCAATCTCAGTATGCCCACAACTCACAAAAACCTTGACTACAAAAATCATTTATGTTACATTTTCTAGTAAAACTTAGACAGTTTTTCTTTAAGCTGTTTTAAACTCCCCCTCCCAAACTCAGCAAAAAATTTATTAGGAAGTTCAGATCTCATTGAAATCATTGACTTTCTAAACACTGAAGATGCCATAAATCCATTCACAGATTTAGTCCTAGAAATCTAACCTCTGGCAAGCTATTTCACCTTATTGAACTCAGCCTTCTGACAAGTGGAAACACCTGTCACAAAGGCTCAGTCATAGATGATACAAGTAAAATAGCCCGGGGCTGGAGAGATGTCTCAGTGGTTAAGAGCACTGACTGCTCTTGTAGAGGACCCAGGTTCGTATTCCCAGCACCCACACAGGCTACGATCTCTGCAGCATTGCACGACACGGGTGCACTCACATACACGCAGGCAATACACTCATACGCATAAAAAATAAATAAATAAAATATTTTAAAAAAAACAAGTAAAATAGCCCATAGTAAAAATATAATGGTTACACATTAAATAACTACATTCTCAGTACACTCAGGAGAAACACATACACCATACTTAAACACACCACATAAGGCAACTTTTTGTTTTGTTTTGTTTGGTTTGGTTGTTTGTTTTCCAAGATAGAGCATCAAGTAGCCCAGACTAGCCTTGAACTCCTAATCCTCCTGCCTTAGCTTCCCAGTATTTAGATTACAGGTCTGAGCCATCATGCCTATATAACATATGGTAACTTAAAATGCTGGATATTCCCTGTATTTCTAAAAGTAAAAAATAAAATAAAATAATAGAATTTATTCTTTTATTTTTCTTTTCCTAAAATAATTCTAAAATTTCAAACATAAGATAAACCTAACACTCTTACACCAAGTTCCAATTCTAGAAGACCCAGACACTTTATCAGACACTTTGTCAAAGGCTTCATGTCAATAAACTCAACTAACAATAAAAGCATTCCATGTACTTACCTGACACTGGATTGCTTCTACCCGGTAGGGATTAAAACTCTTTTGGCACTTGCAACAGAGTTGTTTGAAATAAACCTAAAGAGAAATTTGTCTTTTTAATAAAAGCTGATATATTCATACATCTCCTAGCCTCTCAGTTACTTTTTAAAATTTATTTTGTGTAAATGAGTGTTTTGCCTGCATGTATGCAAGTGTACCACTTGTATGCAATGCTCTCAGAGGCCAGAAGAGGGCACTGGATCCCCTGGAATTGGAGTTACGGACAGTTAGCCACCATGTGGCTCACATCCAACCTAGGTCCTCTGCAACAGCAGCCAGTGCTCTTACTCCTGAGACATCTCTCCAGTTTTAGCTCCCAGATTTTTTTGTGTGTCGTATTGTTTTATTTTGTTTTGAGACAGGGTCTCCCCTGTAGCCCCAGCTGGCCTGGAACTTGCTGTATAGACCAGGCTGGCCTTGATATCCAGAGATCTGCCTGCTTCTGCCTCCTGAGTGCTGGGATTGAAGGCGAGTGCCATCATGCCAGGCTTCAGTTCTTAACTGAATTCATTCACTGACTTTGTACTTTGTATGTGCCCTGTACCCTTGAGGTTTTAAGCTCTGCTAGTTCTATCAGTCACTTTTACTTTCCTTACCTGCAAAATTGAGAAAGCACTACTTTCACTCAATAGCAGACATAACCACAATAGACACCCAATGGGAAGTGGCTGTTATTAGTTTTATTCAGTGAATGAACAAAATCTTTCTCCTTTTGTCCCAGTCTATTAACTCTGAAAAGTTGACTTTTCCACTTGAACTTAGTTACTTGTAGCTATATTACCACGTGCTTTCTAAACCTCATACATTGTCCTGTGTACAGTTTTCTCCCTGATTTACCTGGCAAACTTTTATTTCTTTAAGGTCCTGTTTGGACATCATGATACAGCCCATCAAGCAGACTAATCCCTCTGCTTCTATGTCATTTCTGCACTACTTCCACATCCTTGGGACCATTGCATGTATCACCATACTGTACTTTTGTCTACACTCCTATCATAATACATTTTACTGTTGTTATTGTGTGAGAAAGGAGTTTCTTTATAGAGCTCCTGTATAGCAGGAGGGGCTTGCCCTTATTTTGTTTTGTATTTTTTGAGCTAGGGTCTCATGCTGCCCAGACTGCCTCATATTCATTAGGTAGCCCAGGCTGGCCTTGAACACCTTATCCATCTGCCTCTACTTCCTAAGTGTAGAGATTACAGGCATGTACCACCACCACATTCAGCTTCAGGATATATTTTTTGAACTGAGTTCTCTTATCTTGTTTTTTGTACCTTGTAAGGTCTGAATTAAACCCATAAGTTTTCTTCTGGAAAGAGATGGGAGGTGATTTTAACCTAGTTTATAAAACCCAGTCGGGTGTGCCAGCACATATCTCTAATCCCAATAGCACTCAGGAGACTGAAACAAGAGGATAAGAAAAATTCAACACCAGCTTTAACAACATAGCAAGTTTGTAGCCAGCCTGTGTTACTTGAGATCCTATCTCAAACAACAACAATAAAACAATAAACAAATGAATGAAATAAAAGGTCCTGCCATCCTCTGAGCTGGATGCCTTGCCCAGTTGGTGAACAGTGAACAGACCAAGTCGAACACTGTGGAGAGATGGCTGTCCTGCTACTAAAGGCACAGATGTGGATGACATTTTTTAGGAGAGGTAAAAATGATATACAGTATTCATTCAGATACGAAATTCTCAAAATAAATTAAAATTTTTAGGTATGGGGTAACTGACTGCTTTCTGGTTTGATGTCAGGCCCTCTCTACAGGAAGGAATTCATATCTGGTACTGTAAACCTGATCAAAGGCCCATGGCTGGGGAAGTCATAGGCCCTAGTAGGCACACTATTGCTGTTGTTGTTTTGGTAAATAGACATGATATCCCCACCAAAGTGCCTTCTCAATAACTATATTTATGTCTATATAATAGTGTTGCTGTCAGCTCTGTCCAAAGAAACTTCTTTTTTTTACAGTGGGTGGTGGCAACCACAGAGACTCATTATTTGCCAAAGTGATGAGAATAAGTGACTATAGAAATCTCAGTCACAAACAGACATCTGCATCACCCCCTCCAAGGCTCAGAGAACAAAGAGAAGAGGGAGCAGAAAGAATGTAAGAGCAAGAGAAAGGAGGAGAGTGTTGTGGTGCGCTGCCTCCTAAGCATGACATGGCTATTGCATTCTTAAACTTGCAGCAGCTATGATTCTCTGACAAGACCTACACAAGACTGAGCCCATCAACATCCTGTCATTGGAGTGGAGATGGGTTCATAAGGCCTCATCCATCACTGAGGATCTCAGGCAGTTAATGGTTGATGGGAAAGTGAAAGATTTTCTTCAGTGATGCAGCCACTGATGAGGTACCCACATCCCTGTTCCCATAAGCCATCCAATGAAACTCACTGAATCTCTCTCTCTCTCTCTCTCTCTCTCTCTCTCTCTCTCTCACACACACACACACACACACACACACACACACACAAAGACATGAAAGTAGAAGGGAAGTCTAGTTGGGAAAGGGAAGGGGACCAGCAGTCAGTGGGAATAAGAGAGGGACAAGAAAGGTAATGGAAGTAAAGTGAATACAATCCCAATACATTAAATACACATACGAAGATGTCATAATGAAACATATTGTGTATAATATGTGCTAAAAGGCATAAAAGAGAAAGTAAACAAAATCTACTGTTGACAACATATCCACAATGTCTATTGTACATTAAAAAATGACTTCGAGACAGGCCTGGTGGCCCATGCCAGTAATCCCAGGACTTGGGAAGTGGAGGCAGGAGGATCATAAATTCAAGGTAATCCTCAGCTGCACAGCAAACCTGAGACCAGCATGGGCTACATGAGTAAAGGAAAGAAAAAAGGGCTAGGTTTGCAAAGGCTTGGGGAAAAATCGACTATATTGAAAGTAGTTAATAGGCACTGATAGGAAAGAAATTCAATACTGGATTTAAAATACAAAGATATATCTGCAGTTTCTATGGATAAGTTTGTCTTGGTGAAAATGCAAAACTTGATATTTGAAGAGTTGATAGAAATCCTTAAAAGGACATATTAAGGGCTGGAGAGATGGCTCAGCAGTTAAGAGCTCTGGCTGCTCTTCCAGAGGACCTAGGTTTGATTCCCAGCACCCACACGACAGCTAACAACTGTCTGTAACTCCAGTTCCAGGGGATCCAATGCCTTCTTCTGACCTCTGTGGGCACTGCACAACACAGGTACACTTACATACATGTAAGCAATACACTCATACACATAAAATAAAAAGTAGAATATTTTTAAAGTGATACATTATATTTTGAGCTAGTATTACCTTTACATAAGATAAAAATGCAAAGAACTCCAGCAGCAGGAAAGAATATCTAGTCCCACAAAAGCTCAAGGCAGTAGAAAAATAGGAGAGCACTCTAAAACAGATGAAGATATTAAAACATAACCCTGGAAAGAAACAAATGAGTAGGAAAATAGACAAACAAGAAAATGGGGCAGAGGACATAAGAAGTAATAGAAGAAAACTTTCCAGAGCTAAAGAAGAATGTGAGTCTTAAGAGTTTCATGCTTACCAAATACCCAGTACAGCTGATGCACACAGACTTGCTGAAGTTTTGGAATTATAGTGATAAACTGAAAACTATTAAGGCTTCCAGAGAGAAAAAAGAAATAACCTGCACAAGAATGAGAAACAGACAGAAAACATATCACTGGGCACCTTAGATGCTAGAAACAAACGGGCCAGTTTCATAAAGGTTTTGCAAGAAGGCTCTCAATCCAGAACCCTGTATCCAGCCAAATTGGTGTTCAGTTCTGAGGGTAAAACAAAGGTATTTTTGATATAACAGAATTCAGGAAGTTTACTTATTTTGAACCCTCTGAAAGAATTGCTTGGTAATATATTCTAGCAATCTTCCAAATCAAACTGGAAAATGAATCATCACCTCTCTATCCAGAAGGGTGGACAAGGAGGGATCCATAGATGCATAGATGCATCCATAGATGGGCAAAGTAATAGAAGTGGGAAGGGAGTGGCAAGGTGAGTTAGAGTAAAGTCCAAAGTCTGAATCAAGAAGGAAATTTCATCATTTGTCATGATGTGATTTTTTATATTAAAACACTGAGTGTGGTCGGGCGTGGTCGTGCATGCCTTTAATCCCAGCACTTGGGAGACAGAGGCAGGTGGATCTCTATGAGTTCAAGGCCAGCCTGGTCTACATAGTGAGTTCCAGGACAGCTGGGGCTGCAGGGAGACCCTGTCTCAAAAAAGACCAAAAAAAAAAACCAAAAAACAAAAACAACTTTGAGTGTGAAGATAAATAAATATTCTATCAGGTGTGGTAGAACACACAGCACTTGGGAGGAGGGAAAGATCAAGTTTGAGACCAGCTTAAGCTACATAGAAAGACCTTGTCTCATGTCTCAAAAAAAAATCTTGTGTAGTAATGCTTTATCTAAAAGTCAAGTTTTTGAGCTGGGCATGGTGATTCAGGCCTGCAAGGTATCCCAGCACTTGCAAGGGAGAGGCAGAAGGATCAGGAGTTCAAGGGCATAGCAAGCTAGAAGGCAGCCAAGGCTACATGAGACTAGGTTTTTTTTTCAATTTTATTTATTATTTTTATTTTAGGTGTATGTGTGTATTGCCTGCATGTAAGTGCACCCGTGTTGTGCAATGCCCTCAGAGGTCAGAAGAGGCTGTTGGATCCCTTAGGACTGGAGTTAACAGTTGTTAGTTACCATGTGGGTGCTGGGATTCAAACCCAGGTCCTCTGCAAGAACAACCAGCGTTTTTAAACGCTGAGCCATCTCTCCAGCTCCTGAAACTAGGTTTTAAAAACAAACAAATATCAAATGTTTGGGCCTAGAAAGATGACTCAGTGGTTAGGAGTGCTTGCTGCTCTTCCAGAGGAGAAGTTAGGGAGATTTACAACCACCTATAAATCCTGCTCCAGGGAATCAGACACCCTCTTCTGACCTCCATTGGCACACACACGCGTACACACACACACACACACACACACACACACACAAAATAAAAACATAAATAAATCTTTTCTAAAAGAGTCAGGTTTTTGTTCAGCCCTCAGCATGCCTCTTTGCCTTCTCCCTCCATACTCCTTATTCAGAAAGGCAGTATATGAACACGCAGCCCAAACTCAGATGCTCTCAGATGTCAATGAAATGGGCCCACTGTAAACTGCTGAAAAGGAACTGCAGAGGCCAGAGAAAAAAGAAGCAAATTACTCAGTCACAAACTGCTATTCTCACTCTGCTTTTGCTTTGTTTTAAGAGTGGGTCTCCCTGTGTAGCCCAGGCTGGCCTTGAACTCACTATCTTCTTGCTTCAGCTTCCCAAGTGCTGGGATTATAGGTATACACCACCATGCCAGGCTTTGAACATAAAATCTCCCCTAACTTTAAGATGCTGATAATTAACTCACACTGTGGGAGGAGGACCACTTAGTCTTAGCTTGTGTAAACCTTTTCAAACCTTTACAATGCTCTCTCTCACTTATTGTCCCACTTTGTGAATCAACAGTGAAAATTTCCTCAAACTAAGGCCCAAACCTTTTCAAAATATACCAACCCAACAAAAAATGGTTATGGCCTAATGCAGACAAGGGCAAAAATTCATCTGTAAATTCATCTGTACAACTTCACATTTTGTCTAACAGAACTGAAGCCAAACAGCATCAGGTAATAACTTGGGAACTACTGTGGACTGTCCAATTCAGATCCACGTGACTATTTACTAAGCACTCACTGCATGCCTGTCACCAAGGACACCAAGATGAATCACACAAGGTTTCAACAGTCATGCTCCAACACAAAACAAGTATTCCCACTTAACACCTGTGCTGGGCTCTCACCTTACCTCTGATCACTTTTACTTACCTTGTTAGTTCCAGAAATGCACCATACATAAGCACTCTCCCATCTGGTCTTACAATCTTTACAGTGAAAATAGCCATATTTTGGTTCCAAAAACTGAAAATAAAGGGAAGGAGGACTCTTTCACTATTGGGGGGGAATCTAGATCCTCTTTTTCTAATTGATTTGCCTATGAAATAGAATTTATCTCTTTGGCCTCACTTTCAGCTATTCTCAACATTAATTTAACTTCTCAGCTCTTTGATGGCTCACACTGGGACTGGTCTTATGGCTATTACTCAGATTTTTCCAATCCATTTCCCACACCACTACCAACACAATCTCCCCAAATAAAAGTCTCATCTAACATTTCATTCATTTGAAGCTGTTGTCTCCTCACTGCCAACAGCAAAAGACTGGGTACTCTATCTTACCAAACACTTGGAAAAACGCACAGACCACATAAAACACATGTTCTGGAACTCCTACTCCCTCATCAAATAAAAGGCAGAAATGAGAGATTTCATAATTGGAAAAAGAAGACAAAGCCGGTGAGGGGCTGAGAAGACAGTTTAGCTGGAAGCTGGGATTCAGCGGTGGATCTAAGGCTGCATTTCTAGGTACCTGCTTCCTCTTTCTGTCCTGAGGATGTGAAGCATCTTCCTCCCCAGACTCGGGCTGTGATGGAAGTTCCCTCTGCTTGTCATTATCTGACTTTGATGTTGGTGACAGTGGCTGGCTGACCTCTGCAGGGCCTGGAAGCTCTTGGCCTTCTTTATCTTCCCCATCCTTATGGAGCTGGATCAAACCTCTTCGACCCACTGGTGGATAGACTCCCCAAGCCACCACCTTCTCCCTGGGGCCAGTTCTGTCCCAGAGGGAGTTGCTTCGCAGGGTCTGAGGCCCCAGGGAGCACTGTACTGACTTGTCCACCCGCAGGCTCACCTGCACCCCCACCTCCTTGGTGTTAGCCTTGCACAACCGTAGACTCAGGTTAGGGTTCATCTGGGTGAGAATAGCTTTAAGCTGTGCCCTCTTGTAGGGGTCCATGTAGTACTCAGAAATATTTGAGGGTACCAGAGGCCCTGGCCTGGCCAAGAAAGTGGGAGGACCCAGGTTTTGCCTCCAATTTGGCTGCTTACAGTGCCCTGACAGGCCAGAGTGACCCAAAGGCAGCATGTTCCCATAGCCCTGGTATAAACCATAAGGAACACGGACAAAGCGTTCCATTGAGTCAGTTCCCTTGTGGAGTTTGTGTTCTTATTTTGCCTTCCACCTTCATCTACCTCTTTGTCCTAGTAGAGTTAGTTCAGATTTATCCAGGCCTCTCCATTTATTTCACAGTGGAAGCTGCTGCCTATTTCCCTAATTGAAGGAGGGATCTTACCCACTTGATTCTTAATTGTTTTTCTCTACCTTTTCAATTTGCAGTCCCTGAATCTGTTCTCAAAGCTGTTTTTCATTTCTGACATCTTAACACAGGCTTTAATTAGCTATTTCATTCATTTATTCTTCTGGTTACTATTAATAGATCCTTTGTTGGCTGGTGAGAATGTTAGTATAGCTATTATGGAAAACAGTATGGAAATTTCTCAAAAATTAAACGTATGATCCAGCAATCCCACTATTTTGGTGTATACTCAAAGGAAGTGAAATCAGTACATTAAGAAACAACTGCAGGTGCTGGAGAGAGATGGCTCAGCGGTTAAGAGCACTGGCTGGTCTTGCAGAAGACCTGAGTTTGAATCCAAATACCCACACGGCAGCTAACAACCATCTGTTACTTCAGTTCTAGGGGCTCTGCCACCCTCTCTGTTCTCCTTGGGCATTGCAGGACATGGGTGCACTTACATACATGTAGGCAATACACTCATACACATAAAAATAATATTTTTTAAAAAGAGACAACTGTACTCCATGTTCACAGAATTATTTGAGTCTAACTATGGAAACAACCTAAGTGTTGACAGATTAATAAAGAGAGAAGGTGGGTGTAATGGTACATGCTTTGTAATCCCAGCACATGGTAGACTGAGACAGGAGGCTCATAAGTTTGAGGCCAGCTTGGGCTATACAGGCAGACCATCTCAAAACAAAACAAACAAACAAAAAACCCACAAAATGAAATGGATGAACATGAAAAGCATTCTGTTAAGTGCCAGACAGAAAAAAATACTACATGATTTCCTATGTAGAATCTAAAAATCTCAAGTACATAATTAGCCATGGGAGAAAGAGTGGGAAAAATGGGAAGATGTTGGTCAGAAGGTACAAGATGCAGTTATGTTGGATGAATAAGCCTAGAGTTCTAATTTGCACTATAATGACTGTAGTTAATAATACTGTACTGTATCCTGAAATTTGCTAATAGATTTCTGGTACTCTTACCATGCCACATACAATGTAACTAACTGTATGAGGATATGCATATGTTAACTGTTTGACTTGTATTCATTATTCACAATGTGTATGTGTATGCAGTGCACATTATATACAATTTTATGAAAATAACTAAAAAATAACAAATAGTACATTAGATACTATAGTACTTGGTAGTAAATAATCTGAGCAGCTGAACTAGAAGAGTATAAGAAAATATACGCTAGTAGATTTAATGAATGTAAAGTGCCCAGTACCAAGAGCAAGGAACATAGCTATGTTGGGTATGGTAATAAAGAAAATGTATTTCAGAAGGTGAACTGTGTCAAGGGCTCTCATTACTCCTAGTTAAGTGTCCCTCTCGTTCAAATTCACCAGAGGAAAAAAGCAAATTTCTCTTATTTACAGGGTAAATGCAGATTCAGAAGGTCAGTATGTATATCAAGTCAAATGGATTTTGAATCTGAATCTGAGACTCGTTGCCAAGCAAGTTAATTACCTGAGTTTATTCATTTGACAATACTGACCATTTTGTAAGACAACTATAAGAAATGTTGTTAGTAGCTATTATTAGATAATATACAGGCCTGTGTTGTTAACTAGACCTACAGCAAAAGCTTTGGTTTTCTGGATCTGGCTTGGTGGCACACACCTTTAATCCCACCCTCAGAAGGCAGGGGCAGCCAGGTCTCTATGAGTTTGAGGCCAGCCTGGTCTACATGGTGAGGCCCTGTCTCAAATAAACGAAAAATTTAGTTTTCTCTACATTAGAGAGGCCTCCTGCTACAACTAGGGATTACTGATTATCATGTAAAAATGATACCTAATGAATCAAATAAGTAGATCCTTTTCCAGTAGTATTTAGTGTAGTGATGGGGTTTTAACCCAGGGCCTTGCAAGAGCTCTGCTTACTGGGCCAAATCCCCAAGCCCGGCTCGTTCTTTTTCAAATCCAAGAAGGCCTTTTACTGTTTGTGAGCAGCTTTCACTTGTTGAAGCCAGTTGAAAGCGTTCTAAATTCAAACAACAAACCCAAATTAAGCAGTGCACTAGGCTACAGACTCGGTAAATTCAGACGTGAGGTCATGTTTCAATAGTGGAAATGAGGCTCGAAACATGGTGATCATGTCCTACAAGTGTAGAAGAGACAACCTCGGCCTGCAGAAGACCTAATTCTACAGAATGGCTTTCACAATTTTCTAAGCAAGGAAACGGGTGCACAAGTCCTGACTGGTTGCTACTGGCAACTCCCCTTCTTCCATTCCAGTACCAGGAGCCGCGGGCTAAAATCAGCCTACGCGAAGGGGCAGGACTAAGGGGGGGTCCCACCCACTTCGTGTCCCGAAGGCGCGAAGACAAACGTGAGCAGGAGGGGACGAAAAGCCGAGGGACTGAGTAGCTGGGGACCGTTGAGCACTTCGTTGGAGAACTACCGCACTCCATAACCTTTGACTCGGTCGGTGACAACTAAAGAGGAACGCCCACCGTCTCCGGGAGTAGCTAGAGGGAGCGGCGCGCCTGACTTCCGGTCGACGCTCGTATTGCGTCAAGGCGTCGCGGAGTCATGACGTGTCCAGCGGGCTTTTGGCGCGAGCTAACGACTTGAGGCGTCCGGGGTGGACCTGTCGGTGCTGAGGTTTGCTGCAGGCGCTGAGGTTCGCTGCCAGGGGAAGCCCGAGTGGGTCGATGCGGGCCGTGGGCGGCAGCGCGGAGTCGGGCAGCGCCTGCGGGTCAGTGGGGCCGGGTGAGCACGGGCGCGCTCCGGGCCGGCCTGCAGTGGGGCCTCACCTCCCGACCGGGACCCGCGTCCTCCGGCCTGGCCTCCGCCGACCTCACCGCGGCCCCGGTCGAGTTCCAGCCGTGCACCTTCGTTTCCCAGTGTGGGCCGGCCCAGCGTCACCGACGCCCTATTTGAAATTTCTTGTAATCGCTCTGTTCCAGGTGTTAGTGAATTATCGAATGGTGAATGTCTCGCACTGGAGCCCTCTAACCTCGCGCACCTAGTTAGCATAATTAAGATTGTTACAAACTCTGTTCTTGAGTTGCACCGTATTCCCTTTTCGGTGCTTATGATGAATTTAAGTTGAACAGTACAATTATAAACTGCTCCCATCCTCGTTATAAGTTAATTATTGTCTCAAAACATGGGTCTAAGGTAGGATCTCCTTAGACAAGCTTCTGATTTTACCCAAGACAGCTGATTTTATCTCAGCCACTAAAGAAAGCATCTCTGTGAAGTGTATTTTGGTTGCTCTTTTGCAGACGTACATACCAAGCATCGGAGAACTTTTGTGCAGAAAAATGCCTATTGAATACAAAAGGAAACCAACTTTTTTTGAAATTTTTAAGGAGCGATGCCGCAAAGCAGGTATTGACTTTTTTTTTTTTTTAAATAAAACTTGGTAAATTACATCGAGAGAATGTTTTCAATAAAATAATTCAAGGTGAATGCTTTCTTTAAAAACTCTGAGCTAGGTGTGTAGCTTACAATTATAATCCCAGGGAGGCTGAGGCAGGTGGATGAAAAGGAGTTCTAGGCTAGTTTGGGCTATTTGGGGGTTCCAGGATGGCCTGAGCTACAAAGACCATCAAAAAAGGGGTGGGGGAGGGTATAGTTCAGTTGTTACAGTGATTGCCTAGCATTCAAGTCCCTAGGTTTGCTCCTTAGCGCTATGCATTGTAGCAAATGCCAGTAATACTACTTCGGATGTGGAGGTAAGAGGATGAGAAATCGAAGGTCATCCTCACCTACATTTCCAGCCCAAGGCCAGTATGGAACACATGAGACCCTGTCTGTAAACTAAAAAAAGTTAAGTAACCCAATACTGAACAGTTTTCTTTGTGCTGTAAACTGTTTTTATGGAGTCATAAATCCACTTAACATAATCTTTCACCAGGTCACCAAATGATATAGAATGCCTAGTTCTACATGGTGATTAGCCCCTTGAGTTGTAGTAAGAACTGTTTGGAAAGTGCTGCTAGCAAACCAGAAGCATTGAGGACGTCAGAGGTTGTTGGACTTTTGTTTCAGTTATTCTTACATACTTGAAAATGATCTGTGTTTTCCCCCCCAAAGCTTTCCATGTTAGAAAATTAAACTAATAGCTTAAAAATTATTAGTTCAGGGGCTGGAGAGAGTAGTTAAGAGCACTGACTGCACTTGCAGAGGACCTGGGTTCAGTTCCCAGCACCCACATATTAGCAAACAACGGTCTTTAACTCCAGCTTCAGGGGATCCTTTTTGTGACCTCCGTGGACATTGCACAACACAGGTGTACTTATATACATGCAGGCAATACACTCATACACAAAAAATAAAAATAACAAAATTTTAAAAGTTATTAGTTCAAAAAATTTCTAAAACCCAAATTTATTCATGAGAAAATAGAAGTAAACCCATTACATAGTACCATAAATAGCATTTTTTTATGAAAATTATTTTCCAAAACAAAGTTTAAAGAGAATGGATTGTTTTATAATTTTGCAGTTCATTTTAATCCTTACTCAATAGACTGGGTTCTCTTACCTGCCTTTATTCATTCTGTTGTAGCATAAGTATATGAAGAAAGTCCAACTTCATGCTGCAAGGTAGTAGGGAAAAGAATTCTAACAGTATTCAGTTGCTTGTATTTTCTGTATTAGTTTTTCTTGTATTTTGGATAGATAATTCATATTGTGCATCATGCTGTACTTATTTGCAAACTATTGGCATACTGAGTTATATATATTTTTTTATTTGGTTTTTCTTTTTATTTTTTTGGTCTTTTTGAGACAGGGTCTCCTTATAGCCCCAGCTGTCCTGGACCTCACTATGTAGACTAGTCTGGCCTTGAACTCACAGAGATCCACCTACCTCTGCTTCCCGAGTGCTGGGATTAAAGGCGTGCGCCACCACGCCCGGCCCATTTATTTTTTATTTATTTATTTTTTTGGTCTATTTGAGACAGGGTCTCCCTGTAGCCACAGCTGTCCTGGACCTCACTATGTAGACCAGGCTGGCCGTGAACTCACAAATATCCGCCTGCCTCTGCCTCCCAAGTGCTGGGATTAAAGGCATGCGCCACCTCGCCCGGCTGAATTCAATATTTTAAATATTGACACAGTGTGTGAAGAAAAGTAATCCCATTCATTAATATCACTACTGATCATATCAGAGCACTCTTTTGAAACTGAGACGAACACAGCCACTGTGAGTCCCTGGAATTTGTAACTTTCATTTTGAAAGCTCACATTTTATCATTAGCAACAAGCTTTTATTTCCTTTACCATGATAAGCTCACTTCAATCATTTGTAAAAAGATGTCTACCAAACTCCACATTGGAGAATTCGGTTTGTCAGTCTTTTCAAGTAAAAAAAAAAAGGCTTTTCATAAGAAGTATTTTAGTTCTCACAGCTCAAGTGCTGTTCTAGACAATTATTGCACTTTAGTACGCAGAATGCATGTTTGCTGGTTTCTCAGAAAATAATAAAAAAAAAAGATGTGCTAAAGAATTAAGCTTGGACCTGTAGGATTGCTCTGTGGGTAAAGGCGTTTCCCATTCAGTCCCAGCATTCTGAGTCATTCCTCAGAACCCTGTTACTTGCTGAGCCATCTTGCTGGCATGATTTCAAAAGAGACAGGGTTTCTGTGTAGCTTGAGTTATCTTCAAACTTGCAGTCCTCCTGCCTCAGACCTCCTGAGAGCTAGAATTACAGGTGGTGTGTGTGTGTGTGTGTGTGTGTGTGTGTGTGTGTGTGTGTACCGTGACACATGGTGGAGGTCAAAGAACAACTTAACGATAGTTTGAATCAGACTCAAGTAGTCAGGCACAACAAGTGCAGCAAGCACCTTTACCTGCTAAGCCGTGATCTTACTGCTCATGAATTTTTCTGTGTCATTGATTAAAACTCAGATGGGATTCTTACTTTCCTTACAGATCTAGGACCCATAAGCCTTAATTGGTTTGAAGAACTTTCTTCAGAAGCTCCACTCTATAATTCGGAATCCCTAGAAGAATCTGAATATAAAACCAACAGTTATGAGCCACACCTATTTAAAACACCACAAAGGAAAGCCTTTTATCATCAGTTGGCTTCAACTCCAATAATATTCAAGGAACATGGTCAAACTCTGCCACTATACCAATCACCTTTAAAGGAATTAGGTAAATATAGATTTTATGTGGGCAAGTAATGTGCTGTGGTAAAATGGAGGGAAGTATATACTAGGAATTCAGGCAAAGCTATGTTTAAAATCTTTCCGTCATTAACTGTTTTGTTGTACAGATCAGTCTGTCTCATCTCTTTCTTGACTAAAAAATGGAACTGGTAAAAATACTTGATAGGTTTTGGTTAAATGTTTCTTTTCCTTCCTCCTTTGATATACCCTACTAACTAAGGTTTTCTGAATTGTAACTTTGATATACAAAACACCCCCTGTGACTTGGTTTGATGTTGAGCTATGTTTCTTTAAGTTATAACAGAACAGAGAAGATTTTTAAAAAATCAGTTTGCTATAAGCATCTTAATTTGATGGCAGTTTCCCTGACCTAGGTCCCACATATTTGCAACACTTATGTATTAAGGTTATGCATTCACTCACTGGAGTAATTATTCCTTACTTGACATAAGTACTTTCTTTTTCTTTAGAGAATTACTTTGTAGCAACTATATACTGATAACATGTAATATAAGGTTAAACATGTTATATACTAAAAGAAAAATACTAAAAAACACAATGACAGTTGATAAGAAAGAGAACATACTGTGTAAAGAAAGTCAGGCCCTTGGGCTTTTTATGCATGCTTTTGCCTCTGCTCTCACCTTCTTACCTTTTCTATACCTAATTTATATACTCATCTTCAAATGTCAGCTCATTTACTGCTGCTTTTCAGAAATTTTCCTGTCTACTTTCACTGAGGTTCTAGTGAAGGAGACATATAAGCTTCTAGTGAAGGAGACTCTTGGAAGTATACAACTAAAGGGAATCAAGGTAGTGAGCAGAGATTTTCTTAATGCCCTCAGATACCAGGTGGCAGACATAGTGTGCTTGGTAAGATTTTCTATAATGAGTTTTAATTTTGCTTTAGAAAGCATATTTATCTGACAGCAGTCTTTTTTTTTTAAATCTTTTTGAGACAAGGTCTCCCTGTAGCCCCAGTTGGCCTGGAACTCACTGTGTAGACCAGGCTGGTCTTGAACTCACAGAGATCCGCCTGCCTCTGCCTCCCAAGTGCTGGGACTAAAGGCATACACCACCATGCTTTGCTTACCATCAGAATTTTTAAAAAATAATTTATTGAGAATTTCATACATGTAGAATTTTTTTTTCTTTTTTCTTTTTATTTTATGTGTATGAGTGTATTGCCTGCGTGAAAGTAAGTGCACCCGTGTAGTGTAGTGCCCGTGGAGGACAGAAGGGACTGTTGGATCCCCTGGAGCTGGAGTTATGGACAGTTGTTAGCTGCCATGTGGGTGCTGGGATTTGAACCCAGGTCTTATGCAAGAACAGTCTGTTCTTAATCGCTGTGCTATCTCTCCAGCCCCAGATGCAGAATTTTTTAAATACGAATTAAAAGGGTAGACTTCAGGCCCTACTCGGAATCTTTTGCGTTAGAATCTCTGGAACTAAAGCTCTACGTTTTATTTCTTTAAACTCTTTTTTTATTTGACAGTTTCAGACATTTATATACTGAGTTTTAGTCATTTTCACCCCCCTTCCCATTCCCTTCTCTCATCCTCTCCCTCTCCCTCTCCCTGTAGAGCTCTTCTCAACAAGTCCCCTCCTACTTCCATGTCGTCTTTTTGTGTGTGGCCCAATGAGTTTAATTAGTTTCTTGCCTAAGCATGGGTGGGAGATTGTTTACTGAAGCAAGGGCAACCTATCAGTGGCTATCCCACTGAAGAAAATGACACTCCCTCTCTTCTCCCAACCATTGTTTATTTCTAACAGTCCTTCAGGAAGGGGTGGGGCCTCATGGCCCTCCCCAGCCCATAGTGAAATATTGGTGGACCCAATCTTCCATAGCAACGACTT
Organism: Nannospalax galili; assembly: GCF_000622305.1. Taxonomy (NCBI): domain Eukaryota; kingdom Metazoa; phylum Chordata; class Mammalia; order Rodentia; family Spalacidae; genus Nannospalax; species Nannospalax galili. The sequence continues at coordinate 2,992,726 of NW_008360317.1, read as the reverse complement.
CAGGGTGCAATGGCTGTGCCAAGTCCAAAAGATAACCTTTTTGCTGCACATCTCGCCATCCTCTGACTCTTATATTATTTCTGCCCTAAGCCCTACATTTTAAATTATCTGGGTGTAGGTGGGAAGATCAGTAGGAGATACACAATTGTTCAGGTGATAGGGGCAAGTAACCTGAATTAGTACAGTGGCCCTGGCTTACCCATTATTTTGCTTTTCTTGATTTTAGTTATCCAGGGTCATCTGTGGTCTCAAAATATTAAATGAAAAATTCCAGAAATAATTTGCATGTTTTAATTCTACCATTCTGAGCAGTGTTATGAAATCTTGCATTATTTTCTCTGGGTCATGAATCATCACTTGGTCTCGAATAGTCACATTGAAATTCATGCTACCTTCTTGTTAAGTCACTTAATAGCAGTTTCTTCAGGTATACTGTTGACTTACTTAGTATAGTGGTGTTCAAGTAACCCTTAAACACTGTCGTAATGCTAGATTATAATGTCTGCATCGTTTACTTCATTATGTCAGCGTTATGTCATTGTATATCATCATCAACACGATGAATATAGCACAAAGAAATTTTGAGGGAGAAAGACCATATAACTTTTTTTTTTTTTTTTTTGGTCTTTCTGAGACAGGGTCTCTCTGTAGCCCCAGCTGTCCTGGAACTCACTGTATAGACCACACTGGCCTTGAACTCACAGAGATCTGCCTGCCTCTGCCTCCGAGTGCTGGGATTAAAGGTGTGTGCCACCACGCCTGGTGAGTTTCAAGTTTTTAAGTACTGTTTGAGGTGATGTCCTATATAGATGTTTGGGAATGTAAGTTCCAAGCAGCTGTCTTTTTGAAAAGTAAGATCATCATCACATGACAGAAAATTATTATGAGATGCAGGATTGAGTTTTAGGGATTAACAGATGAAATACAGAGGAAGACAATAAAAAGAAAATCACCCACTCAGCAAATACTCAGTGCTTGCCTCTGTCTAGCAGCTTGCTGAGTGTTAGTGATACAAACACGAATGAGATGTCTCTAAACTTTTAGATAGTATGTTAGGGGGAAAAAATAATGTAGTGGTGTGAGAGGTTACAATAAGAGTATGTGCACAGTGTAAAATGAGTAAACGTCTATCTAATCTTGTCAGGAAGAGGTCATAAATCAGCTTTTGTTGAATCTACTGAGCCAGTTAGTCAGTGGTTAATTCTCTAATTATAACCTGCTAGAATTAGCCTGTATAGATAGGATAGAAATCAGTAAGTCCAGTCTGAACTCATGCAGACATTAACTTTAAGGTTATATGCATAAATCTGCTAATTATATTCCCTTGAGACCTTTTGCTTTTAACTTTAATGCACAATGAAGAAATGTGCTGTTTCTGCTTCTGAGTTGCCCTTTTATAAATAATTTATTTTTATTTTACGTATATGAGTGTATTGCTTTCATATGTGCCATGCCCACAAAAGTCAGAAGAGGACATTGAATGTCCCCAGAACTGGAGTTACTGATGGTTGTTAGTGGCCATGTAGGTGCCGGAAATTGAACCCAGGTCCTCTATAAGAACAGCCAGTGCTCTTAACCACTGAGTCATCTCTGCAGCCCGTAAGCTGCCCTTTTAAAAAGCCTTCTGGGTTTATCTTAATCTTCAGCTTATTTATGACATTCTCAGGTTATTTGGAAAATATTTAGTGTTTATTTGTATATTTATTTTTACCTGTTTTAGTTTTAAAAACTCTTTTTTGAAGTTTTTTTAATATCACACCTGAGTCTGTTTCATTGCTGAATCAGTATTGGTACATTATTATTAACAAAACCTTTAGTTTATATTTGGGTTTAAGCCATGTGTTGTCTAGTTCTGTGGTTTTGACAAGTGTATGTTGTCTACCTACCATTAGAGTATCATACAGAATAGTTCCACTGTCTAAACATCTCTTGTGTTCCAGCAGTTCAGCCCTTCCTTCTCTTAAACCCCTGGCAACCACTGAGTTTTTACTGTATATGCCTTTTCTAGAATTTTACTTTTTCCAGTCTTGTTTTCATGTTTGTGGGATCCATGTGGATTCAACCAACAATGGATTAAAAACGTCTTTTCAGTGAAAATGACTTTGTGAGTGTGTGTGAGCACATGAGTGTTGCATGCATGTGTGGAGGTTAGTGGACAACTTTTGGGTGTTAGTCCTCACCTTTCCACTGTGTTTGAGACAGGCTGTCTTTGCCAGTGTCTAAGCCAGCCCAGCCTAACTGGCTCTTGAACTTCTGGAGATTTACCAGTCTGCCTCACCTCACCTCACCTCTCATTTCCTGTAGATGTGCAGGGAGTTCAAAAACTTATGTCCAGTTTTTATGTGGTTTCTTGGGGACCTGAGTTTAGGTTATCAGATTTTCCTGCAAATACTTTTACCTACTGAACCATTGGAGGAAGATGGTTCATCCTGCAAATGGCTTTTTTTTTTCCTCTTCTTTCCACTTTTAGTTCATAGCATATGAACTAAAGGGTAGGTTCAGTTAGGCATTCTCATACAAGCCTGTCATACTTCACTGTAATTCATCTCCCTCCCTCAATGCCTTGTCCCTTGGCCTCCATTTGCTTGTCCTCTTCTTCCAAATAGTTTCACTCCCTTCTGCCTTAAGCCTTCTTCCTCCACTCTCATGGTTCCCTTTCTAGTCACTTTATACACACACATAAACACACACACACACACACACACACACTCACATATACAAAATCTGGATCAGCATGTAAGGAAAAATGTATTTATCTTTCTGGGTCTAGTTAAGTAGAATGATTTCCAGTTTGATCCATTTTTCTACAAATGTCATGATTTCATTTTTCTTTATAGTTGAATAAAATTCCTTTGTGTATGTACCACTTTTCTTTATCTGTTGATGGAAATTAGGTTGGTTCCATCTCTTACCTGTTGTGGGTAGTGTAGCAATAAACATGAATGTGCAAGTATCTCTGTGTTCTATTGACTTCAGTCATTCAGATATATATATACCCAAGAGTGGTATAACTGGTATGATAGTTCTATTTTCAGTTTTTTAAGGAATACCCATACTGATTTCCATGGTGGCTACACCAGCTTAAATTCCTACCAGCAATATGTAAGGATTCCTTTTCCTCATCCTCCCCAGCATTTGTTCTCATTTATTTTCTTTTTTTTTTAAAAAAAAAAACAACTTTATGGCACATGCCTTTGATCCTAGCACTTGGGAGGCAGAGGCAGGCGGATCTCTGTGAGTTCAAGGCCAGCCTGGTGTCATAGCAAATTCCAGGACAGCTGGGGCTACACAGGGAGACCCTGTCTCAAACAAAAAAACAAAAAACAAAAACAAAACAAAAAAACCCTTTATTATTTTTTTAACATTTATTATTTTTATGTGTATGAGTATATTGTCTGCATGTATGTGAGTACACCTATGTCGTGCAATGCCACAGAGGTCAGAAGAGGGCTTTGGACTCTCCTGGAACTGGAGTTAAGTACGTTTCGTACCCGCCATGTGGGTGCTGGGAATCGAACCTAGTCCTCAGCAAGAGCAGTCAATGCACTTAACCACTGAGCCATCTCTCCAGCCCCATTATTTATTATTTTTTTTTATTTTATGTGTATGTGTGTATTGCCTGCATGTGTGAAAGTGCACATGTCATGCAATGCCCACAGAGGTCAGAAGGGGGCATCAGATCCCCTGAAACTGGAGTTACGGATAGTTGCTAGCTGCCATGCCATGTGGGTGCTGGGATTCAAACCCAGGTCTTCTGCAAGAACATTAAGGGTTCTTAACCGCTGAGCCATCTCTCCAGCCCCTCATTTATTTTCTTGATGTTAGCCATTCTCATTGGTATGAGATGGAATCTCAAAGCAGTTTATTTCGCTTTTTCCTGGTGGCTAAGGATTTTGAACACTTTAAAAATAGTAATTGACCATTTGTATTTTTCATTTTGAGAACCATCAATTTGCTTCATTAGTCCATTTATTGATTAGATGATTTGGGGGGTTTTTTTTGGTGTTTAATTTTTCTAGTTCTTTATATAGGCTATCAATCCCCTCTCTGATGTGTTGTCAACAAAGACTTTTTTCTCTCATTCTGTGGGTTTTCTTTTCACTGTGGTGATTATTTCCTTTGATATTCAGAAGCTTTTTAATTTTATAGACTCTCATTTATCAATGATTAGAATTATTTCCTGTGCTTTTGGAGTCCTCAGAAAGTCCTTGCCTATGCCTGTATCTTGAAGTGTTTTTGCCTACATTTTCTCTAGCAGTTTCAAAGGTTCAGGTCCTACATTGAGATCTTTGATCCACATTGAATTGATTTTTTGTACAGAGCAAGAGATACAGATCTCTTTCTTCTGTATTTGGATATCCAGTTTTCCTAGCACCATTTGTTGAAGAGGCTGTCTTTTCTCTAGTGTATGTTTTTGACACCTTTGTCAAAAATTTGATGGCTGCAACTATGTGAGTTTATTTTTAGGTTTGTTGGTTTGTTTGTAAAGGGTCTCACTTAAGTGGTTTTGGTTGGCCTGGAACTTGCTATATAGACCAAGCTGGTCTCCAACTGACAGAGATCTACATACTTCTACTTTCTGAGTGCTGGGATTAAAGATGTGCCACCTCGTCCACTACTGGGTCTCTTTGTTCTAGCAGCATGCAGTTTTTAATACTGCTTTGTAGTATAATGTGAGCTCAGGTACTGTGATATGTCCAGCATTGCTCTTTCTGCTAGAATTGCTTTAGGGCTGTTCAGGGTCTTTAGCACTTCTGTCTGAATTTTAGGATTTTTTTTTCTAGTTCTGTGAAGAATGTCATTGGAATTTGAATCTATAGATTGTTTTCTGTAATATAGACCTTTTCATAGTATTAGCATGCTAATCTATGAATATGGAAATTCTTTTCATCTTCTAGTGTCTTCAGTTTCTCTCTTAAATGTCTTAAAGTTTTCTTTCACCTGTTAGGTTTATTCCTAGTTTTTTTATTTTTTAATGTTTTATTATTTTTTTGTTTATTTTTGTTTTTGAGACAGTCTCCCCGTATCCCCAGCTGGCCTGGAACTCACTATGTAGACCAGGCTGGTCTTGAACTCACAGAGATTTGCCTGCCTCTGCCTCCCAAGTGCTGGGATTATTTATTTATTGTTTCAATTATTTTATTATTTTAATTATTTGTGTATGAGTATATTGCCTGCGTGTATGTAAGTGCACCCATGTCATGCAGTGCCTGCATAGATCAGAAGAGGGCGTCAAATCTCCTGGAACTGGAGTTACCAACCATTGTTAGCTGCCATCTGTTTGGTGGGAATCAAATCCAGGTCTTCTGCAGGAGCAGACAGTGCTCTAAACCACTGAGCACTGTCTAGCCCCAATTCGTAGTTTTTTTTAAAGCTAGTTTTTAAGAATTTTTAGATTTTTAATTTATTATTATTTTTTATTTATTATTATTTTATGTGTGTGCTTGTAGTGCCTGCATGTAGGTGCGTGCACCCGCGTTGTGCAATGCCCAGAGGACAGAAGAGGCTGTCGGATCCCCTGGAACTGGAGTTACAGACAGTTGTTAGCTGCCGTGTGGGTGCTGGGATACGAGCCCAGATCTTCTACAAGAACAACCAGTGTTCTCAATCGCTGAGCCATCTCTCCAGCCCCAAGAATTCTTGGGAGATGGCTCAGCAGTTAAGGCTCATGCTCCTACCTTGATGTCCTTTTTTTTTTTTTATTAAACTGGTTTTAGTGGGATTTTTCCCTTACCTATTTCTCAGCAATTCATTATTAGTATATATGTAGTTTTGTACTTTTTTTTTTTTTCTTGTCCTTTTGAGACAGGGTCTCCCTGTAGCCCCAGCTGTCCTAAAGCTCACTATGTAGACCAGGCTGGCCTCAAACTCCAAAGATCCCCCTGCCTCTGCCTCCCGAGTGCTGGGGTTAAAGGCGTGTGTCACCATGCCTGGCATGTACATTTATTTATTTATTTTTTATTTTTTGGTCTTTTTGAGACAGGGTCTCCCTGTAGCCCCAGCTGTCCTGGAACTCACTTCGTAGACCAGGCTGGCCTTGAACTCAGAGATCCGCCTGCCTCTGCCTCCTGAGTGCTGGGACTAAAGGCATGTGCCACCATGCCCAACCTTTGTATGTTGATTTTTATATCCTTGTACTTTGTGAAAGTGTGTATCAGATCAACCTAAGAGTTGTAGTCTTTAGGGTCTTTGATGCATAGGGTCAAGTCCTGTACACATGTGGATAATATGACTTTTCTTTTTCTGTTTGTACCCCTTTTATTTCTTTCTCTTGCCTTATTGCTGTAGCTAAAACTTGAAGAACTACATTGAATAAGAGCATAGGGGGTTGGCACCCTGCTCTTGGGCCTCTGATTTTAGAGGAAATGCTTTTAAGTTTCCCCCATTAGTAGTTGGCTATAGGTTTGTCATATATATTTTTATGTTGGGATATGTTCCTTCTATTTTTATCTCAATGGGATATTAAACTTTGTCAGAATTCTTCTGCATATATTGAGATAAGCATGTGCTTACTGTCCATAAGTCTATTTATATGTTGCATTACAGTTACTGGTTTGTATGTGTTGAACCATCCTTATATCCCTGGAGTGAAAGAAAGTAACTTGGTCATGATGTATAACCTTAATGTGTTCTTGAATTTGGTTGGCAAAAATTTTGAGTCTGTATTCACCAGGGAAATGGTCCTATAGGTTTTTTTTTTGTTTTGTCCTTAACACAGTTTTTATATCAGAATATCCTGAGTTCATAGAATATGTTTGATACAGTTCCTTCCCTTTCTGTTTTGTGAACAAATTGAGAAAAATTGGTGGTAAGTCATCTTTAAAGCTAAAGGTTTGGTATAGTTTGGCAGTAAATCCACCAGGTCCTTTGCTTTTCTTTTTCAGGAGATTATTTATTTATTATTTATAAATAAATAAATAAATAAATAGATCTCAGATATCCCAGGCTAGCTTTAAATTAGCTTTGTGGCTGAGGATGACCTTGAGCTTCTGATCCTCCTGTTTCCACCTCCTGAGTGCTGGGATGGACTGTCACAGCCAGTTTATATGATGCTGGGCATTGAGCCCAGGGTTTCATGCCTGCTAGGCAAGCACTCTGCCACTGAACTACATCCCCATCCCTGGGAGACTTTTTATTACTTTATCAATCTCTTGCTTGCCTTGGATCTGTTTAAGTCATTTATATCCTCTTGAATTAATCTTAGTAGGTTATAAGTATCTAGAAATTTATCAGTTTCTCCTATTTTTTTTTAATACAAGTTTTCCAAGTTTTTTAATACAAGTTTTCCAAGGATGTTCTAATGACCCAGGATTTATTTCATTGATTTCTGTTATAACATCCCCCTTTCCATCTAATTTTATTAAGTTGGATCTTCTCTTTCTTGTGGTTAGTTTAGCTAGGGGATTGTCAATCTTGTTTATTTCTTAAAAGTACCAACTCTTTGATGTTCTTTTAGTTCCCATTTCATTAATTTTTTCTCCCTGATTTTTATGATTTCTTGCTGTCCACTACTTTAGGGTTTGGATTTTTGTTTTCTTAAGACCATTTGTATACACCATTAGATTATTTATTAGAGATTGCTTTGATTTTTTTTTAACGTAAGAACTCAAGGACATAAACTCTCCTTTTCCAGCTGCTTTAGCTGTGTGCCAAAGCTTCTAGTAAGTTGTGCTTCAATTTTTATTTGATTCTAGGCATTTTTAAATTTCCTCCCTAGTTTCTTCAATGACCTACTGGTTGTTCAAGTCTCAAAGATTTGTAAGTTTCTGTGGTTTTTCTTGTTTGATTTTAGTTTTAGTCCACTATGATAAAATGTAAGAGATTATTTTGATTCTTGTATTTGTTAAAGACTTGCTTTGTAGCCTAGAATGTAATCTGTTTTTAAGAAGGTGCCATAGACTCCTGGGAAGAATATATTCTACATTGGATGGAATATTCTGTCTGCATCTGTTAAGTTCATTTGCTCTGCGTCATAGTTTATCTCTATATTTCTGTATTGATTTTTAGTTTTGATAACCTAAAGATTAGGGGGTTTTGTTTGTTTGTTTTTCACTTTTCTTTTATTGTTATTTTGCAGTACTGGGAATTGAACCCAGGGCCTCCTACGTGGGAGGCAAGTACTCTACCACTGAGCTATATCCCTGTCCCAGAGAGAATGAGTATTGAAATCATGCACTGCACTGTTGTTGCCCTGGGAACTATTTGATCTTTTATGTTGATTGTTTGTTTTATGAAATTGGGACCCCCAACATTCAGTGCCTTAATTCCTGAGCAACTGATGTCCTATTTAGAAAGTCCTTTCCTATGCCTGTATCTTGTAAGTTACTGCCAATATTTTCTTCTAATAGTTTTAGGGTTTCCAATTTCACATCGAGGTCTTTGATCCATTTGGAGTTGACTTTTGTGCCAGGCGAAAGATACAGATCCAGTTTCATTCTTCTACAGGTAGAGATCCAATTTTGCCAGCACCATTTGTTGAAGGTGCTGTCTTTCCTCCATGTGTATTCTTGGCACCTTTGTCAAATATCAGGTGGCTGAAATTGCATGTACTCATATTTGGGTCTTCAATTATGGTCCATTGATCTATATGTTTATTTTTGTGCCAGTACCATGCTGTTTTTATGACTATAGAGCTGTAATATAGTTTGAGATCTGGTATAGCAATCCCCCCAACATTGCTCTTGGTACTCAGGGTTGCTTTGGCTATCTAGGGTCTCTTGTGCTTCCATATGAATATAAAGATTTTTTTTTTCTAATTCTGTGAAGTACGTCATAGGCTTTGATTGGGATTGCATTGAATCTATATATTGCTTTTAGTAGGATGGTCATTTTCACAATATTATTTCTTCCAATCCATGGGCATGGGAGGTCCTTCCATCTTCTGGTGTCTTCCTCAACTTCTTTCAAGATTTAAATTTTTTATTGTAGAGATCTTTGAAGTGTTTGGTCAGGTTTGTTCTGAGATCTTTTTTGAGGTTATTATGAATACTCTTTCTCCACTTGCATGTTGTTGGTATATAGAAAGGCTACTGATTTTTGTAGATTAATTTTGTAAACTGCCACTTTATTGAAAGTGTTAAAATCAGTTCTAGGAGTTCTTTGGTGGAATTTTTGGGATCTCTTAGGTATAGTATCATATCATCTGCAAAAAGGGATAATTTGATCTTTTCCAATTAGTACTTTAATTTCCTTCTCTTGTCTTAATAGCTTTTTCAAGAGTTTCAAGCACCGTATTGAAAAGGAGTGGAGATAGTGGACATCCTTGTTCCTGGTTCCTGATCTTAATGTGAATTCTTCCAGTTTTTCTCCATTTAGAATGATGTTGATTGTGTATTTGTTATATATAGCTTTAATTATGTCCCGTTCCCTTTTGGACTTTTATCATGAATGTATGATGGATTTTGTCAAAGGTCTTTTTTGCATCTATTGAGATGACCATGTGATTCTTGTCTCTGAGTCCATTTATATGCTTTATGATATTTGCTGAGTTGCATATATATCGACCATCCCTGCATCTCTGGAATAATGACAACTTGATCATGATGGAGGATCTTTTTGATGTGTGTCTGTATGTGGTTTGCAAGTATTTTTTTGAGGATTTTTGCATCTATGTTCCTTAAGGATAAGGGTCTATTTGTTTTTTTTGGATGTCTTTACCTGATTTTGTAATTAGAGTGATGCTGGCTTCATAGAAGGAATTTTGGAGTTCTCCCTCTGTTTCTATCTTTTTGAATAATTTAAATAGTATTGGTTTTAAATGTCTGATATAATTCTGCTGTAAATCCATCTGGGCCTGGGCTTATTTTAGTCTGGAGGTTTCGTATTACTGTTTCAATTGCCTTATGTATTACGGGTCTGTTTAAACTTCTCTTCTTGGGTTAGCTTTGATGGGTCCCATGATTTTAGATATCCATTCATTTCTTTAAGGTTTTCAAATTTAATAGAGTACAGGTTTTTAAAATATTCCTTTATAATGTTTGGGATTTTTTTTATATCAGAC
>NW_008360317.1:2981747-2982295 GCF_000622305.1 Nannospalax galili | reverse complement strand
CGGGAGGCAAAGGCAGGTGGATCTTTGTGAGTTCAAGGCCAGCCTGGTCTACATAGTGAGTTCCAGGACAGTTTGGGCGACAGGAGACCCTGTCTCAAAAAGACCAAAAAAAAAAAAAAAAAATTTATTTATTTATTTTATGTGTATGAGTCTATTGCCTGCATGTATGTGAGTGCACCCATGTTGTGCAATGCCACAGAAGTCAGAAGAGGGCTTCGGATTCCCCTGGAACTGGACTTAAGGACGGTTCATAGCCACAAAGTGAGTGCTGGGACTTGAACCTGGGTCCTCTGCAAGAGCAGTCACTGCTTTTAACCACTGAGCCATCTCTCCAGCCCCGATTTGGGATTCATTTTTTTTTGTATTATTTATTTAATAACCATATAATTCGAAGGAGCATTTCATTACAACAGCATTGACATATTCAATAACAATTTCCAGAGCTAAGATGCATCTCTTTCAAAATTGGCTGTAAATTTTTAGGTTTACAGTTGAATTAATACAGTTATACAACATTGTACTCTGTATAAACCCTATAAGTCATAAAA
>NW_008360317.1:2977439-2978467 GCF_000622305.1 Nannospalax galili | reverse complement strand
GTTTAGTTTTGGTGGTTCCCATGCCTTTAGATATCCATCCATTTCTTTTAGGTTTTCAAATTTAGTAGCATATAGGTTTTTAAGTATTCCCTTATAATGTTCTGTATCTTTCTAGTGTCTGTTGTGATGTTTCTCGTTTCATCTCTGATTTTGTTGATTTGGAGGTGTGCTTTCTTTCTTTTGGTTAACTGGGCTAGCAGTCTGTCAATCTTGTTTATCTTTTCAAAGAACAAGCTCTTGGATTCGTTGGTTCTTTGTATTGTTTTCTTTGTTTCAATTTCATTAATTTCTCCCCTAATTTTTGTTGTTTCTTCTTGTCTGCTGGGTTTGGGTTCCATTTGCTGTTCCTTTTCAAGTGTCTTGAGTTGCAATGTTAAGTCATTTATTTGTGTTCTTTCCAATTTTTTGATGTAGGCACTTAGAGCCATAAACTTCCTTCTAAGGACAGCTTTCAGCGTGTCCCAGAGGTTTTGTCGTGTTGTGTTGTCCTTTTCATTTAATTACAGGAATACTTTTATTTCTTTCTTAATTTCTCTTTTGACCCATTCATCATTCAGGAGTGTGTTGTTTAATCGCCATGTGTTCATGTGGTGATTAGGGCTTCTTCGTGTGTTGATTGTAAACTTTATTGTATTGTGGTCTGATAGAATGCATGGAATTATTTCAGTCTTTTTGTATTTGTTGAGGTTTGTTTTGTGCCCCAGTATATGGTCGATTTTGGAGAAGGTTCCATGGGGCGCTGAGTAGAAAGTATCTTCTTTGGTGCTTGGGTGGAATACTTGGTAGATGTCTGTTAAGTCCATTTGATATATAGTATTGTTTAATTCAGATGTCTCCCTGTTAACTCTCTTCCCTGTTGACCTATCTAATGGGGACAGTGAGGTATTAAAGTCCCCTACTATTAATGAGTTGGTGTTAATCTGGGTCTTAAAGTCCTGTAGTATTGTTTTTATGAAGTTGTGTGCACCAGAGTTTGATGAATATATGTTCGTCATTGTAATATCTTCTTGATTCATTGTTCCTTTGAT
>NW_008360317.1:2950617-2977162 GCF_000622305.1 Nannospalax galili | reverse complement strand
TTCAGTCCGTTTATATTTAAAGTTATTAATGAAAGATGAGTATTGAATCCTGTCATTTTTATTTCTATTTACATTTGTGATGTAGCTGTACTTTCCCACCGTTATACCTTCATTGAATTTCTTTCTGCAACCCCTTGAGTATAGTCATTCCTTTCTTCACCTCTTTGTATTGCTTCCAGAACTCCTTGAAGGGCTTGTTTTGTGGACATGAATTCCTTCAGCCTATTTATGCCATGGAGGATTTTTCTTTCCCCTTCATCTATAATAGACAATTTGGCTGGGTATAGTAATCTGGGTTGCATCTGTGGTCATTTAAAAGTGGGAATACTTTGGTCCAGGCTCTTCTGGCTTTCATAGTTTGCACTGAAAAGTCGTAATCCTAATGGGTTTTCCTTTATATGTGACTTATTGTTTCTCTTTTGCAGCTTTCAGAATTGTCTCTTTGTTTTGTACATACAGTGTTTTTACTATGATGTGCTGTGGAGAGTTTCTTTTCTGGTTCTGTCTATTTGGTGTTCTATACGCTTCTTGTATTTGTATGGGCATGTCTTTCTTTAACTTTTGGAAATTTTCTTCCACGATTCTGCTAAAGATCTGATCCATGCCATTATCTTGGGATTCTTCTCTTTCCTGTATGCCTATGAGTCTAAGTTTGGCCTTTTTAGGGTGCCACAGAATTCCTGCATATTCCATTCTTGTGATTCTTTCAGCCTATTCGTGTCATGAAAAATATTTCTTTCCCCTTCAACTATAATAGACATTTTTGTTGGGTAGAGTGTTCTGGGTTGGCATCTATGGTCATTTAGGAGTAGGAATACTTTGGTCCAGGCTCTTCTGGCCTTCATAGTTTGCATTGATAAGTCAGCTATAATTCTCAGATGTCTCTCCGTTTATTCTTTGTTTGGCCTCTCTAATGGAGACAGTGAGGTATTGAAGTCCCCTGCTCTTACTGTGTTGGGGCTAATCTGTATCTTAAAGTCCTATAGTGCTGTTTTAGAAAATTGGGTGCACCAGAGTTGGGTGCATATATGTTCATGATTGCAATATCTTCTTGGTTATTTGTTCCTTTGATCAGAATCAAGTGACCCTCTTTATTTGTTCTGATTAGTTTTAGTTTGAAATCTGTTTTGTTAGATAACAGAATTGCAGTCCGTACTAGTTTCTTAGTGACATTTGCTTGGAGTATTCTTTTCCATTCTTTCACCTTAATGTAGTGCCTGTCCTAAGGTGAAATGGGTTTCTTCCAGAGAACAAAAGCATGGATTTTGTGGAGTTTTTGGTGGTTTTTTTTTTTTTTTTTTGGTCTTTTTAAGAAAGGGTCTCCCTGTAGCACCTGGATTTTGTTTCCTTCCTTCCTTCCTTCCTCCCTCCCTCCCTCCCTCCCTCTCTCCCTCTCTCTCTTTCTTTCTTTTCTTTTATGATTTATTGAGAATTTCATACATGCATATAAAGTGTTTTGATCAAATCCATGCCCACTTCCTCCCCTCCAACTCCTCCCATATCTCATGGGTTTTGTTTGCTTTTATTTATGTGTATGCGTGTATTGCCTGCCTGTAGGTAAGTGCACCCATGTCATACACTGCCCGTGGAGGTCAGAAGAGGCTGCCAGAGCCCCTGGGATTGTTAGCTGCTGTGTGGGTGCTGGGATTCGAACTCGGGTCTTCTGCAAGAACAGCCAGTGCTCTTAACCTCTGAGCATTCTCTCCAGCCCTGGATTTTGTTTCTTAATCCATTCAGCTGGCCTGTGTCTTTTGACTGGGAGTTCAGTCCATTGATACTTAAAGTTATTACTGAAAGATGTGTATTGGTTGCTGTCATTTTCTTTTCTGTTTGCATTCTTGATAGAATTTTGTGTTTCTACAATTATACCTTCATTTAGTTTCCTTCTGTTGCCCCTTCGGTATAGTTATTCCTTTCTCCATTTTTTGTATTGCTTCAAGTATTCTCTGAAGGGCTGGTTTTATGGACATGTATTCTTTCAGCCTATTCGTGTCATGAAAAATATTTCTTTCCCCTTCAACTATAATAGACATTTTTGTTGGGTAGAGTGTTCTGGGTTGGCATCTAAGGTCATTTAGGAGTAGGAATATTTTGGTCCAGGCTCTTCTGGCCTTCATAGTTTGCATTGATAAGTCAGCTATAATTCTCAGATGTCTCTCCGTTTATTCTTTGTTTGGCCTCTCTAATGGAGACAGTGAGGTATTGAAGTCCCCTGCTCTTACTGTGTTGGGGCTAATCTGTATCTTAAAGTCCTATAGGGGAGTTTCTTTTCTGGTCCTGTCTATTTGATGTTCTATGTACTTGTATTTGTATGTGCATGTCTTTCCTTAATTTTGGGAAATTCTCTTCTACAGTTCTGTTTAAGATCTGGTCGGTACCCTTAATCTGAAATTTTTCCCCTTCCTCTATCCTGTGATTAATTAATTTGGTCTTTTCATGGTGTCCCTCATTTCCTGTATAGTTCATTCCTGTGTTTAAAAAAATTTTTTTTTATAATCTTTGCTTGAGCAGTCTTCACCTTTATCATCCAGTCTTGATACTCTGTTTTCCATTTCATTCATTCAGTCAGTGAGGCTTTCTCTTGTTTCAAATGAGTTATTGAGCTTTTTACTTCCTTCTTCATTTCAGCCTGAGGTTTTTTTCAATGTTTTTATCTCTTTTGTGAATTCAGTCAGAAGTTTATCCCTGTCTTCTTTTAGTTTTTGATTTGTTTATTTGTATGTTCTTTAAATTTGTTGAATTCTTTGATCATGTTTATGATTGTTCTTTTAAATTCTGTGTCCTGGGCTATCTCTAGGGGGTTCTCCCTGTAGAACTCTTCTATAAGACTACTGGTGTTTGGTGGAAACATACTGTTTTGGTTTTCCATATTATTATTTTTCTGTTGTGATTTTGTCATGTGGATTTCTTTTGTTGTTTGTGATTCTGGTGTGAAACTCAAGCCTTCCTTTGTTGGGTTGAAGTCTGCTTCTCTTTGTATTATTGGCGTGCCTTATATGTTTTCTTATTGGGTATGTAAAGCTGATTGGTCTAGGCTTCCAGGTCTCTCAGAGTTTATATTGGAGGCAACAGATGGTTTCAGTTCAGCTACTCAGGAGCTCCCTCAGAGACCCAGGTCAGGTTCCAGTCAGGCCCTCTCAGGCTTCCTCCTAAGCTCTGGACCCCCTACAAGCAGTCATAGCAGTCACAGCACAATTTGGAAAGCTTGTTAAGGGGAGCCCCGATTTAGGCACTGTCAGGCAGTCTGCAAAGGTCTGAGCCCCTACTAAAGGTCAGAGAAGCCTAGAACCGGGTGGTGGGATGGACTGCAGGTGGTCCCAGTGTAGGAAGATGGGCACTGCATGCTTTGTGGAAGCTCACCACCACAGAGGCCGGATCCAGGCACTCTCAGGCAGTCTGCTAAGGTTGGGGGAGGGGGGCCCTACTGTAGGGCAGAGAAGTCTAGCCCTGGCGAAGTGAAAGGGGCCACACGTGGTTACAATGTAGGGGGTTCAGCATTGCTCACCACCATGTGGAGGCCGGATCATGCACTCTCAGGCAATCTGCTAAAGTCTGGTCCCCACTGTAGAGCCAGGAAATCTAGCAGTGGAAGCAGCCACACATGATCACAATGTAGGGGGTTGGGGACAGAGTAATTTGGAGAAGCTCACCACCATGTGGAGGCTGGATCCAGGCACTCTCAGGTGTTCTGCTAAGGTCTCTGCTCTAACTTTTGAGTGCTAGGATGTAACATGTGCCACCATACCTGGTTTATGCAGTGCTGGGGATCAAACTCAGGACTTCTTGCATGCTAGGCAAGCACGCTACCAACTGAGCTCCATCTCCAGCAGTTGAGCAGCCCAGTACCCCTCAGAGAGGAGAAAATGTGCTATAGCAGCTTCAACACCAGAGTGCACACTGTGTAGTATAGGGGTGAAGAGAATGTTATGGGTGAAGAGCAAAAGACTAGAGAAAATGAAAGCAACCCATCAAACCTAAAAGACAGATTCTACAAAAAAGAAATTTCGAAAACTAAATAAATGCAAGAATGGGAATAAAAACCTAACTTATAGCTGAGTGCACGCCTTTAGTCCCAGCACTCGGGAGGCAGAGGCAGGCAGATCTCTGTGAGTTCAAGACCAGCCTGGTCTACATAGTGAGTTCCAGGACAGCAGGGGCTACAGGGAAACCCTGTCTCAAAAAGACCAAAAAAGAAAGAAAATTAATTTATTTTTAATGAGTAAGATAAACTCAAAATACTACCAAAAGTATGGAAGAAGGAAAAAGAGGGAAACACAGGAGGCAGAGAGGAAAAAGGGGGAAAAAGTTACCTAATAATGGAAAAAAATGCAAAAGAAAATTAGATGAATAAGTGAAAGAGAATAAAAATATAAAAATTTAAGAATACACTAAAAAGTATAGTCAAGCAGTAAAAGGGGGAAAGCACAGGGGTGAAAAAAGGTAAAGGGCCAGACTAGCTTCTTTCTGGGTCCTTGAATATTAAGTCTGTCAGTCACATGCACAATGGGGCAATTGAACATGTGGATTTACCTTTCCTATGGTTTGTGCTGGTGTAGAATCTGTATTGGACTAATGTCCCATGTCTTCTAGAGCCCCCTTTGCTTTAGTAAGTAGCCTCTCTTCTTTTATTGTGTGTCAGGGACCTCTAATGACCACACTTAGCTTTGCCGCGTCTGGGTTGGGCAAATTCTCACCCTTGTGAGACTTCCCACATCATATCTGCTGGGGTGCCCAGTATTCTGTCTGCTGTGTATCTCCCAAGTGTTTTGGGAGGGAGTGTGGGAAGCAACCACAGCTCTGAGATCTGTACAGCTGTAGGGTATCCTACTTTCATGATCTCCTTAGGTATTGGTCATCCTGCTAGAGGGATGCAGCTATGAATGGCAGTTATTCTACCTGAGCTTCAGAATTCTCAGGTCCTACAGCACTGAAAGATAGGTGGTAACAGCTTGAGTTACATTCTGACCTCAGCCTCAGGATATCAGTTCCCAGCCATTGAGGGTGGGTCTGTCTTTATCTGTGCACTTTACTACCTGAGCTGAGAGAGCCTGCCAGGGCTATCTCTCTTTGCTAAGGACTATGATAATAGAGGCTCCCTGACATGTGATTGTTCTTCTACTCCCAAGGTTGCTTAATTTAATTTAATTTTATTTTATTTTTTGTTCTTTTTGAGACAGGGTCTCCCTGAGCCCCAGGTGTCCTGGAACTCACTATGTAGACCAGGCTGGCCTTGAACTCAGAGATCCGCCTGCCTCTGCCTCCCAAGTGCTGGGATTAAAGGCGTGCGCCACCACACCCAGCAGGTTGCTCAATTTTAAATAATACAGTCAGTCTCAGTACAACACTGGCCATTCACTGCTTCTGAGTCATACAGTGTTTCAAAATGGCATTCCTCTCCACCTTGATCCATTGGCAGGAGGAGTCACTATCTCAACAAAATCCACAACTGGATTTGGGGCTTGTGAGGGCAGTGGGCTTGTCATGAGGGTAGGACTGCCATTGTCTTTTCCCAAGGCCACCTGGTTTACCTTTAATTGAGTCTGTTGGCCTTCTATCATGAGTTCTAGGAATTGAACTTAAGTACTTTTATCTGCTGAGCCATCTCTCTAGCCCAAAGCAACTTTTTTTAAAATTTATTTTTATAATTTTATTTATAAATTTATAAATTTATAAATTTTATAAATTTATTTTTACAATTTTAAATTATGTGTGTATGCATGCATGAACTTGAGTGTAGGTACCCACAAAGGTATCCCTGGAATTAACAGGTAGTTGTGAGCTGCCTAATATTGGTGCTGGGAATGGAACTCAGGTCCTCTGCAAGAGCAGTAAGCGTTCTTAACCACTGAGCTATCCCTCCAATCCTGTAAAGCAACTATTTTTTTAAATATTTGTTATTTTTATTTTTATGTGTATGAGTGTTGTGCCTGCATGTATGTAAGTACACCCATTTCACACAGTGCCCACAGAGGTCAGAAGAGGGCATTGTATGCCGTGGAACTGGAGTTATGAACTCCAGTTGTTAGCCACCACTCAGGTGCTGGGAACTGAACCTAGGTCTTCTGCAAGAGCAGACAGTGCTCTTGACCACTGAGCCATCTCTCCAGCCCCCAGCAAACTATTCTTAAAATGATTATTTTCTAAGAATTATAATAGGATCCTCAGGTACCAAATTTGTAAGTCACCAATAACCAGTAGAACTATATGAATACCTTAAGCTCTGGAGAGTCATGTATACTCATACATTACAGGAAGATATGAATAGAAGCTGTAAATGAGGATTTGATGTTGATAAAGCTTCCAACAGCTTTAGGTACCCATACAATAAGAAAAGGAATTCTATGTGTTGGTACCTACAACTCACTTTCTCTAATTATAGTTAATCATTTAGCCTATTTGCACAGTGAACACATCAGGCATTATTGAAGTTGTTATGTGTATAGTGACAAGACCATAATCTCTACCTTAAAAGTTCTCAGAATATTGAGCAAAACAGAAACAGTATAAGAACTCCATTGGGAACACATTGGAGGGCAGGCACTTAATCTTTCCCTAGGAACCTCTTGAGTTTTCTGGATTAGGCAGTTTATAAGTAGAAGTCTGAAAGTAGATGTTCCATGTCAAGAAAAAAAATGAAAGACAAACATCTTGTACATAGTTCTACAGGTGAAATAGCATTCTTTCAGGATTTTCAAATGGTTGATTCTATCTAAAAATAAGGGTGTGAAATAATGATATCATGAAATTGAGTCATCAGACTAGTAGTATAATTTAGTGAGAATTGTACATGTTTAGCATTTGCAAAGCCCTGATATCAATTTCTAGCACCAAAAGAAGGGAGGGAGGGAAGTTATGAAAGCCTTGTTTTTCCACTTTTATCAGGTAGTCTGAAATTTGATCATGGAAGTTTTCACAGAATAATATGGTCAGATTGGATACCTTGGGGTTTTTAATTAATGTCTTTTCCTTTACTCTTAACCTGTATGAAACCACAATATTGGGTGTACATCACCCCTTGAGATATCCTTTCTTTGGGGGGACTCAATTCCCTATATGTTCTCTTTTTGCACTTAGTACTTCAAAAAGTAGAAACTCAAAATGTAGAGTGCATGCATCTTCACTGGATTATTTTACTGTTTTAGGAAAGGATATTGTACATAATGAATGTAAAAATCACCATAAAATGACAGTAAAAAGACACCATGTAATTGATGTTACCAGTCCATCTCTGAAATCTTGTCTTCGTGAAAGGTATGATAAAACTGATATTTACTTTATATGTATATACATACATAAACATTTTATTTGTTTGTTACTGAGACCTGGTCTCAGACTAGTGAACTCAGGATTCTTCTCCTTTAGCTGGGAGTTCAGGCACCAATATCAATTTCAACTGTTATTAAAGTATACTTAAATAAAACGTTTTTCTACATGTGTTTGTTTCATGGAAATTAAGCTAATTATCATCCAAATTGCTTTGGCTGAGTGCCTCGTGGAATTTTTAGATAATATGTTAGATAGATTCCTTAACTGAATAATTTCTATGTTAGAAACATTTACTTTGAGTCAGGCCTAGTAACCTACTTCTGAAATCCTAGCATTGGGGAGGCTGAGGCAGGTGGGTCACATGTGTGAGGCCAGCCTAGACTATATACATAGCAATACCCACTCTCAAAAAAACCAAAAGAAACATACAAATTCAAAACATACAATATACAATTCCTACCTGTTGAAATATATGTGTACTTGATGCATTGCTTTAATTCTTCAAAATTTTAAAAAATGTTTTATTTATTATTTTTATATTATGTGTATGCACGTATTGCCTGCATGTAAGTAAGTGCCCCCATGTCGTGCAATGCCTGCGGAGACCAGAAGAGACTGTCGAATCCCCTAGAACTGGAGTTATGGACAGTTGTTAGCTGCCATGTGGGTGCTGGGATTTGAACCTGGATCTTTTGCAAGAACAGTCAGTGTTCTTAACCGCTGAGCCGTCTCTCCAGCCCTGATTCTTCAAAATTTTATTTATTGTTGTATATGTATTTTGTATATGGGTACGCACACCATGGTACATGTGTGGAGGTCACTTTGGTGGAGCTACTTTTCTTCTACCTTTATATGGGTTCCAGGGATAGAATTCACGTGATCAGATGTGGCAAGCACCTTTACCCACTGAACCATCTGGTCTACCCACTTAGTTCATTCTTCCTGACAGACTTAACTTTTTTTGGTCTTTTTGGAAAAAGGGTCTCCTTGTAGCCCCAGCTGACGTGGAACTAGCTATGTAGACCAGGCTGGGCTTGAACTCACAGAGATCCACCTGCTTCTGCCTCCCAAGTGCTGGGATTAAAGGCCAGACTTGACTTTTTAAAAGGTAACGTAAAATATTAAAAGTTCCAGAATTCTACTAATTGATATGACTGAGTTATTTCTTCCTCCTCCTCCTCTTCCTTTTCTTCTTCTTCACTCACAGCATCCTCCTGCCTCGGCCTCCCAAATGCTAGTTTACAGGTGTGGTGATACAGAACTGTAATCACACTTGGGGGAGGCAGAGGCTAGAGTATTGTGAAGATCTTCTATTTTTAAATAAACTTGATTGAGTCCTTTATTGAATGATTTTTTAAAATTTATTTTTATTTTATATATATATTTCCATACATACAGGTGTATGTATGTAAGTGCACCTGTGTCATGCAATGGCCATGGAGGACAGAAGAGGGCATTGGATCCTCTGAAACTGGAGTTACAAATGGTTGTTAGCCATCATGTGGATTCTGGGAATCAAACCTGAGTCTTCTGCAAAAGCAGCCAGTGCTCTTAAATGCTGAACCATCTCTGCAGCCCCTATTGAATGGTTTTTATGTTTGAAACATTTATTTTGAGCTGGGCCTAGTAGCCTACACCTGAAATCCTAGCTGAGATAGGAGGAACACTGGCTTGAGGCTAGCCTGAGCTACATAGCAGACCTTGTGTCCAAAAACATAAACGATAAAATTAACTACTGACTGATACCATTTTGTTATTGCTGTCATCTTTAATCTGAGGTATTTGTCTTATTTTGTTTAGTCCTCTTGCTCTACGATGTACACAAGTGACACCACAGAGAGAAAGGCCAGGTATAGTTGAAAACAAAGGTCTTAATTTTTATTATTATTCTTTTTTTTTTTTAATTTACTTTTTATGTTTTTGTGTATGAGTGTATTGCCTGCATGTGTGTATGTGCACCTGGGTTGTGCTATGCCCAAGACAGAAAAGGACTTTGGATCCCCTTGAAGTGATTGTCAGCCACAATGTGGGTACTGGGATTTGAACCTGGGTCTTCTGCAAAAATAGCCAGTGCTCTTAACCACTGAGCCATCTCTCCAGCCCCATTATTATTATTCTTTAATATATATTTTTAGTTTTACGTATGTGTTTGCCTACATGAATATGTGTTCCTATGTGTGCCCAATCCCCACTGAGCTCAGAAGTGGGCACTGAATCCCTCGAACTGAAGTTACAGGTCATTGTGAGCTGCCTGATGTGGGTGCTGGGAACTGAACTCCAGTCCTCTGCAAGAGCAGCAGCAAGTGCTTTTAACAGCTGAGCCATCCTTCCAGCTCCATGGTTTTTATTTTTAAAAATCATAGAAATGCTAACAAAATCTAATAATTTTCTGTTTTTTCACCTTCAGTGATGTGTGGAAGTTTATTTTGTACACCAAAACTTGAGAAGGTAAATACTCTGCTTGGATACTTACAGTGTTTTGGTTGAGAATTTGACAGTGGGCACCATATCTTTGTCTTGAGATTTAGAGATCTGCGTTTAGCATGCTGTCACACATAGGTATTAAGTGGTAAATGAAAAAAGTGTGAATGAAAATGATTTTAATCATCAGTGTTTCTATAAAATAAACTATTGTCTTTCTTTGTAGGGTCAGACACCAAAACATATTTCTGAAAGTCTGGGAGTTGAGGTGGACTCTGATATGTCTTGGTCAAGTTCATTAGCTACACCACCAACCTGTAGTTCTACTGTGCTCATAGGTAATAATAGCAATGTGTACTGTGTAAGAAAAGATAGATGAGGCTGATAAATTGTCATCTCTGATGCCTTTGTGGAAAGAAAAACTTGAAATATAAAATAATAAGTATATTGGTAGTTAGAATAATTTTATTTTATTTAGTTTAAAATGGAATGGAAGGGGGGCTAGAGAGATGGCTCAGTGGTTAAGAACACTGGCTATTCTTGCAGAAAACCCGGGTTCAAATCCCAGCACCCACACGGCAACTAACAACTGTCCGAAACTCCAGTTCCAGGGGATCCGACAGCCTCTTCTATCCTCTGCAGGCATTGCACAGCATGGGTGCACTTACCTATATGCAGGCAATTCACACATACACATAAAGTAAAAATAATAAATAAAATATTTAAAGTACTTATAAAAAATGGAATGAAAAGACTCACACATTGTATTTTAGCACTATGTCATCTATGTATAATAAATTTATACATACCCATTTACCCACATGTATAACCTCTTGAGAGCTAAAATTTGGTGGAATTGTTAATGAATTTTTTACAAGTAATTTTTATATTCTGGCTGTTAAGATAGCATTAATCTTTTTTCTGTCTACTTCTCTTCTATAGATCTATATTTCCAGTGATACTGAATTGAGATCTAATTTCACAGTTGTAATTACATAGCTGCATAATTATCACAAATGTTTATCTATTGGACTCTACGAAGATCTGTTCAGGGTCACCATAGTTTCTTGGTACAGAGTTAATAATCAACAAATTTTTAAGCAAATGGGTATAGATTAAATATTATACTAGTACCCATAGCAATTTAAATGTTGAATAAATGGGTCAGTGAATAAATTTTAGAAACTACTAGGATTTAGACATTTCCTATTATAAAACAACTTAAGCTCTCTTAAGTCTCTGAGATTTGACTACTCATAGTTTAACATCTGAGAAGCTGTAATCATTTTTTAATTTGATAAGATTAAACTTAATTTTTAAAATCTCCTATAAAAAGGATTAAATAGTGTGATCAAGAATTTGGAAGCTCATATAAATAAATATTATAACTTTTATAGATCAAAACATGAAAAATTGGATAATAATGCAGAAAAGTAATATTTGCCAACAATATTGTTCTTTTACTTTTGAGGATACTAGGCTAGATCATTGTTTCTCAGATTTCAGACTGTGACTCACTAATAGTTAATTTTGTTAGCCACATACTTTTTTTTTTTTGGTCTTTTTGAAGCAGGGTCTCCCTGTGGCCCTAGCTGTCCTGGAACTCACTATGTAGACCAGGCTGGCCTTGAACTCACAGAGATCCGCCTACCTCTGCCTCTCAAGTGCTGGGACTACAGGCGTGCGCCACCACGCCCGGCAGCCACATACTTTAAAAAAATTTTTATGTTCAATTTTTTTTAATTTTATGGCTATGAATTCTTTACCTGCACATAAGTAGGTGCATCACATGTGTGCGATGCCTATGGAGAACAGAAGAGAGCAGCAGATTCCCTGCAACTGAAGTTAGGGGCAGTTGTTAGCTTCCATGTGGATGCTGGGAACCAAACCTGGGTCTTTTCCAATAGCAGTCAGTGGTTTTAGCCACTGAGCCATCGCTCCACTTCCGTAGTCACATACTTTTAAAAATGAAATAAAAATGGAAAGATCAGTGTGTCTCATATAGTTAGGCCTACCATTAAGCAAGTGAAATGATAGTGCATCTAGTTTTTTTTTTAGCTTTTAACTTTTGATCTTCCTGATCAGTTTTTAAAGGGCCAAGTTACCAATGTGTGCCAAACACTTGGGTTCATTTAGCTAAATATCAAGTAAACAAGTAAATTTTATAAGATGTACTTATACAGGGCTGGAGAAACAGCTCCATGCTTAGGAACACTGGCTGCTCTTGCAGAGGACCTGGGTTCAGTTCCCAGCACCACATAGCAGCTAACAACCACCCAAAACTCCATTTTTAAGGCATCTGACATCCTCTTCTGATCTCCATGGGCATTGCATGACACGGTGTACTTACATGCATGCATGCTCAGACTGTGACTTTAGTCTTTTCCCAATGACCTTTCTAAGTACTAGCTTTGGTCATTTAATTTTGTTTCAGATGTGCTATAAATAGTGTTAGTGGTTTTTGTTTGTTTCTGTGAAAAAAGCAAGTTTTTCTATCAATTTTGGTGAGCAATATATAATACAGTATAGCTAAATTTAATTTTTATTATTTCACAGTCAAAAATGAGGAAGCACCTGAAACTGAATTTCCCAATGATGCTACTGCTGTAAGTAAATATGTCAAGTTGATTATATTCTTGAAGTTCCTGATAATTTTTAAATGCCTTGATAAATTATTTTTCCTGCTTGTTTTGGTTTTTTAAAAAATACTTTTACTTATTCTTTCAAAAGGTCATACATTTACATAATATATTTTTATCTCTCCACCCTCCAATTCCCCTATGACCTCCCAACATATTCTATTCCCAACTTCATGTCATCTTTTTTCTTTTTCTTTCTAATAGTCCACTGAGTCCAGTTAGTGCCACCTGTATGCACATGGGTGTGAGGCCATCCACTGGAGCCTGGGCAGCCTACCAGAGGCCATTATACCCTTAAAGAAAATGACTTTCCCTCCCACTGCAGCCCTCAACTACCAATAGCTCCTCCAGTTTCTTTTGTTTATTTCTTTTTGTTTTTATTTTATTTTATTTTATGTTAGGGGAGCATATTTTCATTTTATGTGTATGAGTGCTTACTGCATGTATGTAAGTGTACCATATGTACGAATGCCCACAGAGGCCAGAAGAAGGTGTCAGATCCCCTGGAACTGGAGTTAAGGATGGTTGTTGGCCACCATGTGTGTGCTGGGAACCATATCCAGGTCATCTGCAGGATCAGCCAGTGCTCTTGCTGAGTTTTTGCATTTTTGAGATGAGGTTTGCTATGCAGTCCTAGCTGATCTGAAATTAGTTATTTGAACCATGTTGGCTTCAAACTTCCAGTGATCTTCCTGCCTCTGCTTGCTAAGTGCTAGAATCGTATGTGTTTATCACCGGGCCCTAGCTGTCCTGTATTTTTTGCTACAATTTATAATTTTCTTAAGCTTTTGCGAATATCTCTAAACCCAATCCCATATACGATTTCTTTCACTTTCTACAAAATTTTTGCTGTTTTTCTCTTTAATAACATGCACACATATTTGCACTGAAAGGTTTATACTAATTTGGTTGGTTGGTTGGTTGGTTGTTTTTTTAGACAGGGTTTCCCTGTAGCCCCAATAGGCCTGGAACTCACTAAGTAGACCAGGCTGGCCTCAATATCATAGAGATCCTTCTGCCTCTACCTCCCGAGTGCTAGAATTAAAGGTATGTCCCAACATGCCTGGTTTAATTAATGATTTTGGAGAATAACTTTTGCAGATTTTGAAAAGCTGTTTTTCTAACTACAATGAAAGTTTGAGAAAGAACGATGGATTTATTCCTTCCGTGGTTGACAATGAAAATAAAAACCAAAGAGAACCTATCAGTCATGGTAAGTCTTCCTGTTTAGTTGAACTACTGCTTTTGATTAATGTTACCAATCCTCTTTTCTTAAAGAGAACACATTGCTTTCCTGTCTTGATGACTAAAATCAAGATACTGAAGATAGAAACTAACTTGATTTGTGATTTTGCTCTTGGTTATAGTACTGCAAAATTGATTTGTTACATTGAATTTGATAGTTCTTAGAATATTAAGTTTTAAGTATATAGTATTTTATAGGTGAACCTTAATTGTGTAGAAGTGACAAAGATTTATTAGAGGTTAGAGTATGAACAAAAGATTTTGGGAATATTAACATTAGGTTTTAGCAGAAGACTAGGGAAGGGTGATTTGCCAAAATGGAGCTGACATTCAGAATAACTCCTTAAATTCTGAATTATGTATTATTTAATATGTTATTTCTCAGAAGCATTTTGAGAATATAAAGAAAATGGTTAACCAGATGTAGTGGCTCATACCTGTAATTTCAGCACTTGGGAGGCTGAGGAGGATCAAGAGTTCAAGGCCTGCTAAATATATTAGTTTGCTTTGTTTTGTTTCGTTTTGATCTTTTTGAGACAGGTCTCCCTGTAGCCCAGCTGGCCTAGAACTCGCTATGTACACCAAGACTGGCCTTGAACTCACAGAGATCCACCTGCCTCTGCATGCCAGAGTGCTGGGATCAAAGGCATGCACCACCACACCCAGCTTTGTTGAATATATTGGCTAATCTGAATTGCGTAAACTCTTGACTCAAAAAAAAAAAGAGTATGGTTGTATTATAAAATGTTATTAATGTTATTGATGTGCTTTTGTTTTTGTTTTAAATTTTAACAGGATTGGGAAAAATGGTAAGGAATTCATTTGGCAGAATAAATACTGACAAAGACCACCTTGGAGTGCCAAATGTCAATGCCAGTGCCCTAGAAGACGAAGTACCTGAGCTAACTGCAGATGTTCCTGAAGAAGTTCCTTTTTCCTTGTGCTTACCTAAGACTAGAATAAGAAATCTGCAAAAAACAAAGGGCAAGTCCAGGAAGAAAATTTTCTGTGAGACAAGAACTGATGAATTAAGTGAAGAACCTGAAAAAGAAGTTAAAGAAAATAAACATTCATTTGCATCTGAAGTGGAACTGAGTGATCGTGATCCCTTAGATACAGATGTAGCAGACCAGAAGCCCTTTGGCACTTCAAGGGAGGAAATCTCCACAGAAGCTGAATCATCTTCAGGCTGTGGATGGTCTCAGCTAACCCTCTCAGGTCTAAGTGGAACTCGGATGCCGAAAATAACCCCCCTTCATGTTTTGCCTTGTAACCAAAATAATTCGGAAAAAGACGTCATAGATACCAAGAAAGAACCTATCAGCTTTATTCCTTCAGAAAATTCTTTGCCTTGTTTTTCCAGTCTGCCAAAACCGGAAAAGGTCTTCCATGAGGAAGCACTGGTAGACGAGTGTGAAAGGCAACATCTCGAGTCTCAGGAAGACTCTGTTCTTGGGAGGAAGCAAGCAGGATCTGGAACTTCTCAAGTGGCCTCTCCCATTCAGGGCATTAGAAAGTCTATCTTCAAGACGAGAGAGCCACTTGAAGAGACTTTTGATACTGTTTTCTCAGATAATGTGACCAATCTCAACTTTAAAGAGACTGAAGCCTCTGAAAGTAGATTGGAAATTCAAGCTGTTTGCTCACAGACGGAGAATTCTTTATGTCCTATTTCAGTTGATAATGAAAGCTGGCCAGCCACTATTAGTTCTGTACCTGTGAAAAATGCAGGATTAATATCTACTTTGAAAAATAAAAGAAGAAAGTTTATTTATGCTATAAATGATGACATTTCTCATGAAGGCAAAACAATACAAAAAGACAAAAAATCAGAGCTAACTAACCCTCTAGCCCAATTTGAAGCAAATGCTTTCGAAGCACCATTTACATTTATAAATGCTGATTCAGGTACAACTTCTTCTTCCTTCTAGTGTATATAGTTTTATGGATGAGACTAAATTGTCTTATTTTAGCATATATTTTTGAAAATTTTTAAAGGACTACCTTTCTATAGTTTTTTAGGTCTCATTTTAATCTCAGATAATACTTGTATACATTATTATTGAGACTTTTGATTACCAGTGTTTAAGAATTGTGTCATTCAAACTTGTTGGATCAATTTAGAGGGCATATACATGCACACACATGCACATATATATGTATGTATATATAAAAAACCATTACTTTTTAAAACTTCATTGTGGGTGGGTATGCATATATCACAGGGTACTTGCATGGAGTTCAGAGGACAGCTTATCAGAGTCAGCTCTCCTCTTCTACCATGTGGGTCCCAGGAATCAAACTCAAGTTGTCAGGCTTAGTGGCAAATGCCTTGACACACTGAACCCAAGTAGTTATGACTGTAGGCATGTAGCACTCTTGAGACAGCATTGACTTAGAAACATTAGGAACTTGGACACTGAGCTTCAGCTTTAATTTTAAAGTGTTTTATTATATACCAATTAGATAACTATAAAAATGTTGCAGTTAGCCAGGTGTGGTGGCGCATGCCTTTAATCCCAGCCCCTTGGGAGGCAGAGGCAAGTGGATTTCTGTGAGTTCAAAGTCATCCTGGTCTACATAGCAAGTTCAGGCCAGTTGGGGCTACAGGGGGACCCTGTCTCAAAAAGACAAAAAAAGAAAAAAATGTTGCAGTTTCCTTGGGAAGTTTAAGCAGACCTAGGAGTTCAAGACCAACCTGGGCAACATAGGGAAACTCATTACCCCTACTCCCCTCAAAGTGGTTTTAGCTCCCTATGAGAATATTGGGCTTTATTTGTTTATTTATTTATTTATTTATTTATTGGTGATTTTGTTTTTTTAGATAGAGTCTAAGTAGCCCGGGCCAGCCTGGAACTAGCTACATAGACCAGGGTGACTTCCAACTCAGGGATTTGCCTGCCTCTGCGTCCCAAGTGCTGGGATTAAAAGCATATGCCACAGCCTGGCCTCCCTGTGAGAATATTAATAGATATAAATGGCTTAGTGAATAGGTTGGTGGTGCTGGGGTACAGAGGAACTATTTAAACTTTGTGTTAAGTTTTCAGAGAAAATTATTTGCTGTTATATATGAGAGTTTCAGGCAATGACACCACTGGTAAGTAATGGTGGTAACTGGTTAAATAAAATGAGATTAAGAGCATTGACTTAAGGCCAGCAAGGTGGCTCAGTGGGTACTTGTGCAAACCTAATATCCTGAGTTTGTCCACAGATTCCATAATGGAAAGAAATAACTCCCCAAAGTTGTCTTTTGACCTCCAGACTCCCCATGGCACACTGACACCTGCACTCACACACGTAATAATAATAATAAAAAGTAAATTTTTAAGTGATGGAGTGGAGGGGGTCCCTATGGTATAAATTGACCAAATGGGTTTGAATGACATTGTTCCAAACTAGTAGTCAAAAGTCTCAACAGTAATGTGTATAGGTTATGTCTGCAATTGAATATAATGTTAATAAATAAATTTTGTTTGCCTGCATGTATGTTTATGTGCTGTGTGTGTGTAGTGGGAGTTAATCCCTGGAAGTAGAGTTACAGATGGTTTTGAGCTGCCATGTGGGTGCTGGGAGCTGAACCTGGGTTCTCTGCAAGAGTAGCAGGTGCTGCTAACCAATGAGCCATCTTTCTAGTCCCTGGAAATTTGTGATTTATTTATAGAAATTGACCGTTTCCTTGAACTAGATACTAGTTTTTAAAAATTTATTTTTTAGCTGGTTGTGGTGGTACACACCTTTAATCCCAGCACTTGGGAGGCAGAGGTAGTGAGAATCTCTGTGCAATCAAGGCCAGCCTGGTCTACATAGGGAGTTCCAGGCTAACTGGGGCTACAGGGAGACCATGTCTCAAAAAAAAAAAAGTATATTTTTTGACAGTTTCATACATGTTTATAATGTATATTGATCATATTCATCTCCCATTACCATCTAGATACTGATTTTAATTTATATATACTATAAAAATCTATATATATACTTAGTTTATATCTACTGTAAAAAAGTATCTAGGGGGCCAGTGAGAAGTAAAGGTGCTCACTTTGTTGCCAAGCATGATGACCTGAGTTCAGTCAATTCCTAGAATTCACATGGTGGGAAGAGAACTACACATACATACCATAGCATACACACACACACACACACATACACACACAATAAATAAATAAATGTGAAAATAACAAAACACTATTTAGACCCTCTTTGCCTTGAACTAGAATCTTTTTAATATAAAAATGTGTGCATGTGGTGTATGAACATGCTTGTATGGGTGTGTACCCATGTGTACGGGTGCTCGTGTATGTGTGTGCATACACATGTGGAAGCCAGAGATTAATGTGTCTTCTTTGATTACATTCAACCTATGTGTATGTTGTTACTGTTGCTGTGTGTGTACACATGCATGTGTATGCCACTGTTCATGTGTTGAGGTCAGGGGACAGCTTGCTAGAGTTAGTTTGTCTTCTACCATGTGGGCTCTGGGAATCAAACTCAAGTCATCTGACTTAGTGGCAAGCACCTTTACTTGCCAAGCCATCCCACTAATCCCTTCATCTCTTTTTTTGAGACAAGAACTCTCCCTGAATGTGGAACTCATTTGATTTGGCTAGACTGGCTAGCCAATGAGCTCCAGGGATCTGCCTGCCTCTGTTCTCCATCCTACAGTGCTTGAATTAAGAGATGCACACCACCACACCCAGCTTTTTATGTGATTGCTAGGGATCTGAAATCAGGTCCCTTTGCTTGCTTGACAGGTACTTTCACTGACTTCAAATTAGAGAGTATTTAATACCTTCAAAATAGAGACTGTTGGCTGGGCATGGTGGCACACAACATTAGGCCCAGCACTTGGGAGGCAGAGGCAGGTGGATCTCTGTGAAATCGAGGCCATCGTGGTCTACATAGTAAGTGCCAGGCCAGCTGGGGCTACTGGGACACTCTGTCTCAAAAAGACCCCTCCCCCCAAAAAGATTTTATTTTAAAGTTGTTCATCAGTGGTTGGAAAGATCACTGGTTAAGAGTACTTGCTACTCTTGCAGAGGACTGGAGTTTAGTTCCCAGCACCCACATGGCTGCATACAGTGATCTCTAACTCCTGTTTCTAGAAATCTAATGCCCTCTTCTGGCCTCTATGGGCCAGGTACACACCTGATGAACATACATACATGCAAACACTCATATACCTAAAATGAATAAGTCTTTTTAAAAATTGTTAATCTTGGGGCTGGAGAGATGGCTCAGCAGTTTAGAACACTGATTATTCTTGCAGAAGACCCGGGTTTGAATCCCAGAACCCACATGGCAGCTAACAACTGTCTGTAACTCCAGTCCCAGGGGATCTGACAGCCTCTTCTGACCTCTGCGGGCACTGCACAACAAAGGTGCACTTACCTACATGCAGGCAATACATGCATACACATAAAATTAAAATAATAAAATTAAAATGTTATTCTTTGTTCTTATTTTAAACACTTGTTTGTAAAATTTTTATTGAATTTTTGTGTATTTCATACAGAACATCATAATCATCTTTATACCCCCTTCCCCATTGTTATCCTCCCATAGCCGCTACCACCACTGGAATTCATGCATTCTGTCATTTGTGTTAAGGCCTATTGTGTTGTTAGTGTCCCCAGATGTCCCTCAGTGCAAGTTCATCCACTGAGTCTAGTCACCCTATCTTGAGTCCCTCCCTTTAAGAAGATCAGCTCTTCCTCACCCAGCAGTAATTAGCTACCAATAATTCTTCAACTAAGATTGGAGCCTGCTGCCATTTCCCCAGTTTTGTGATGGGCTTTTGTCTGCTTGAGTTTGCATGGGTCTTGTGCATGCTGACACCATTGCTATAAGTTCGTTTAAGAAGAGTCTCAGGAGCCTGTAGGACTCTTATTTCCATATGTGCACCTCCTCCCTGGCTCTTAAAATCTTTTACCCTCAGCCAGGCATGATGGCACATGCCTTTAGTCCCAGCACTCAGGAGGCAGAGACAGGCAGATCTCTGTGAGTTCAATGCCAGCCTGGTCTACATAGTGAGTTCCAGAACAGCTGTACAGGGAGACCCTGTCTCAAAAAAGACAGAAAAAAAAAAAATCTTTCCACCCTCTCGTCCACAATGGTCCCTGAGCCCTGGGTGGGTGGAGTTTAATATAAGTCCTGACCAAGGACCCACACGCTGAAGACTTATTCTCTACACTTTGGCTATTTATGACCTTTTGTGTACCTGGCCCTTTGTTATATGAGGGAGCTTCATTGATGAGAATTGAAATAACCATTAGTGTTCTCTTCATCTCTTGTTCTATGTTCTATGAGTCTTAAGTGTAGAGGTTGCATCATAGATGTGCCACTTCAGCTCGGGCAGTTCACAGATAATCTCTTTGTATGACCAATTGTAGAACTCTAATAGTCTCAGGCTGTTGCAAAAGAAGCTTCTTTGATGAGTGGTGACTAGGATACTTGTTTGTGAATTAAAGGATCCATGTTTTGTACATAGTAAGAACTACGTTTGTCTAGGAATATGACAGCCTTGGGGCTATCACCTCTCCAGCCATATGTATTTGGCTAGGTTTACAGTGCCACCCATAAGTTTCCTCCTATTGAGTGGGCTTTAAGTCCAATTAGGTAGCTGTTAATTACCCCCAAGATAAAAGTGCCACTACTACACCAATGTCATTTGCTGTACCAGTCATTGTTGTGGCTATTAGGCCTTAAAGCTGGGGTTGGACCATTGATTGATGTTCTACCTTAGCAACTTGAGTAGTGCTTTCCAAAGCTATGAGAGCTATCCTTCAGGGGAGGTGGCTTCCAGGTCAGTTCCAGCTCCATTGCTCCAAATTCTATGTCTGAAGTATGTCTTACTTCAGCAGTAGGATCTTACCTTCAAGTTCTGGGAGGCAATCAAGGGCTGTGGTAATAGCCTGTGTAATTTTGGGAGTCTCTTGGACTATCCTGGCCAACAGCTCACAGAAGGTTTTTTCTGTCTCGCATTGTTTGTTATGTAGCCTTCAGCTATGCACGTGGACTCATGTTAGAGATGTATGTGTAAATGCATAGCTAGTGTAAAAAACCAGAGGGAATCCAAAAATGTACTGACAAATTCAACACTTACCTTTTTTTTTTTTTTTTTTAATGTAAACCAAGTTTATTTTGCTTTTTAAGTAGTGTTCTTAAAGCACCACAGCTTGGTAAACAATGTAAATTAGCATAAGTCGTCTCAAAAGCCAGTTTTGTTTTCTTTGTTTTTTTAATGAGTTGTTAAAAAGATGCAGCCTATTCTAACAGGGTAAATATTTTTAACCATTTCACTTTGAGTTAATGAAGGCTCACAAATGCACAACACTCCTCATTGAGGAAAACAAAAAGGTGTTGTCGACAAGCGACAGCACACACACACAAAAAGAACTGTGTAAAAATAACTGTGTTCCCATATTTTTGAAATTGCTTTACAATGGGATGATATGCACATGATCTTGCTGCAAACTTGCCATACAGACTTGGAATACAAATACTCTAGAGACGGATGATTCAGCCCAAGAGGTGCTAAGTTCAGACAATGCAGTTCTATAATCCTCTTAACAATGCAATTGGTTTTACTCATTACCTTTTCTTCTAGACTGAAATACAGATTAGAAAGAAAAGGCTTCCTAATTAAAATCAATGTGGTTTACATGAAAAATTGTATAATTTTGCATTAGAATTTACAAGTACAGTTATCTTTTTAACATACTAAAAATATTTAGTGGGTATAATTGGCAGTAATTTAACATTTTTGTCACTTTGTATTCTTATGTTTAGGTTTATCTAATTCTTTTGTGAAAAGAAACTGCTTCCAG
The DNA here is from genome assembly GCF_000622305.1 of Nannospalax galili. Lineage (NCBI taxonomy): Eukaryota > Metazoa > Chordata > Mammalia > Rodentia > Spalacidae > Nannospalax > Nannospalax galili. The sequence goes on along the minus strand of NW_008360317.1, from coordinate 2,955,768 downwards.
AATGATACTGAAGAACCACCTTTGTCCTTGATCAGTTCCTTTGGGGATACTTTCAGTAAAGAAAATAGTTACAATAATACACACATATCTCAGGATCTTAATTACAAAGAAACAACTGTTAGTGAAGAAAAACTGCAGCCATTTACAACCCTGGAAACTGATTTTCTGTCATGCCTTCGGGAAAGACCATGTGAAGTTGATCGAAAAAGCCACAAAGTTTCAGATACAAAAGAAGGCTTGATTGCAGTATGTGATCCTGCAGGACAGCATTCAGCAATGGAACAGAGTAGCATTCACTTTGAATCACAGGAAAGCCCCTTAGGTGGCCACAGTAATACTAGCACTCTTACAGTAACTTGTTGTAGCTCCAAGGATCCCCCGTTAAACCCAGATGTGGATTGTAGAGGAAAAGCATCATACAAAATATCAGAGGAACTAAAATATGAAAGTAGTAAAGTTAGTATTGAATTAAACAAAAATAGTCCCTTGGGAAAAAACGAAATGTGTATTTTAAGTGAAAATTCTAAAAAAACTGAGCTTTTGCCCCCTGGAAAGTATATAACAGAAACAACACCTTCAGTGAAGTTGCAGTTCAACCAGAATACAGAGCTAACAGTAATCCGGAAGGACCAGGAAGAAACTACTTTGATTTCAGAAATAACTGTCAATATAAATTCTGAAGAACTTTTCCCAGACAATGAGAATAATTTTGTCTTTCAAATAACTAATGATAGGAATAGTCCTGCTTTACGAAATTCTAAGGAACTTCATAAAGAAGACCTCAGTTATACAGAAGAGCCTATTCCCAAGAACTCTTCCATGGTAATAGATAGAGACAGAGATAAGAAAGCAGCCCAAGTGTTGATGACAGAAGAAAACTTAGATTCATCAACTGTACTCCATGGTGGTATGAAGGAGCGCAGAAAGAGTGGACAGCACCACCTGAAAGTAACTCCAGACCAAGACTTAAAATCGTACACCACCTTGGATATGAAATCAGATAGAAACAATGATTACGCAGAGAAATGGTCAGGACTCTTAGATCCAGTTTTGAATCATAATTCTGGAGGTGGCTTCAGAACAGCTTCCAATAAAGAAATAAAACTTTTAGAACATAACATCAAGAAAAGCAGGATGTTATTCAAAGATATTGAAGAACAGTACCCTACTAGTTTATCTTGTATTGATATTGTTAATACTTTATCATTAGGAAACCAGGAAAAAGTAAGCAAGCCTGCTAGTTTTGATTCACAGCCAGTTAATACTGTGTCTGCACATGTGGAGAGTCAAGTATTTGTTTCTTGTGAAGATAATCTCACAACACCTCAATTGTTATCTTTAAAGCAAGATTTTAACTCGCATCACAATTTAACACTCAGCCAAAAGGCAGAAATTACAGAACTTTCTACTATTTTAGAAGAATCAGGAAGTCAGTTTGAATTTACACAGTTCAGAAAGCCAAGCCGTATAATACAGGGCAATACATGTGAAATGCCTGGGAACCAGGTGGTTGCCTTACTTGCCTCTCCTGAGGAACGGAAAGATGTCAAACTTCCCCTCACAATTGATTCCTCATCTATAGGTCAAATAGATAACAGCAAAAAAATTGATGCAATTGGAGTTAAACAAAACTTCCCTTGCTTGTTGAAAAGCAACTGTGACAAAAGTGCATCTTGTTTTTTAACAGACAGTGAAGTGGAGTTTGGGGGCTTTTATTCTGCTCTTGGCACAAAGCTGAGTGTTTCTAGTGAAGCTCTACAAAAAGCTGTGAAACTGTTCAGTGACATTGAAAATAGTGAGGAGACCTCTGCAGTACAAGTAGACCCAGGAAGTTCCTTTTCAAGTGAATTCTGCCATTCAGTCACTTCAGTGTTCAAGATAAAAAACAACAGCAATAAAAATTTTGATAAAACTAGCAAATGCCAGGTAACATTACAAAATAATATTGAAATGACTACTGGCATTTTTGTTAAAAATTACACAAGAAATACAAAAAGTGAAGATAAGAAATATACTTGTTCTCAGAGAAATAGTTGTAAACTTGAAGACTATGATAGTAAATCAAGTATAAGTGATAGGATTTATACAGATGAAAGTGACTTGGCATGTGTTGATCAGTACAATAAGCATCTTAAGCCATCTAGCCAATTTGTGAGGGATGGAAACATACAAATTAAAGAAAGTTTGTCAGATTTAACATGTTTGGAAGCTGTGAAAGCTGAAGAAGCATGCCATGTGAAATTTTCAAATAAAGAGCAATTAACTGCAGGTAAGATGGAACAAAACATAAAAGATACTGGTATCTCCTTTCAGACTGTAAGTGGGAAAAATATCAGAGTCTCCAAGGAGTCATTAAATAAAATTGCAAATTTCTTTGATCAGGAAACAGAAGAATTGACCCTCTTTTCAGATTCCTTGAATTCTAAATTTCTTTCAGGCATCAATAAGAACAATATGGGCATTTCACGTCATAGGGAAACAGTCAGTATTAAAAACAAGATATTGGAAGACTGTATCCCTATTGGAAATGCCAGTCAATTGCCCACTTTCCAGCAGCTTCCTGAATGTAAAATAGAAAAGATCAAAGAACCTACTGTATTGAGTTTTCATACAGCTAGTGGGAAAAAAGTTAAAATTACACAGGAATCTTTGGACAAAGTGAAAAATCTTTTTGATGAGAAACAACATGTTAGTAAAGTTACCAGTTTTAGTCATCAAGTGGCAAAAATTGTAAAGGACAGAGAGGTCTGTAAAGAAGGTCTTGCATTAGCATATGAGAGAATTGAAATAACTGCCCCAAAGTGTGAAGAAATGCACAATTCTCTAGATAATAATGAGAACTTTGTTTCTAAGGACACTGGAGTGCTACCCAAGCAAACTGATAATTTAAACAGGCAAACTAAAAATCTTAAAACATCAAATAATATCCCTTTTAAGTCTCAAGTACATGAAAATATAAAAAAAGAAATAGAAAAAAATCCTGCAACTTGCTGCATAAATCAGATCCCTTGTTCAGCCATTGAAGATTCAGCTTTGGCGTTTTATACAGGACATGGTAGAAAAATTTCTGTAAGTCAGGCTTCACTGTCCAAAGCAAAAAAATGGTTTAAAGAATTGGATGATCAACTAGAAGAAAGAAATGCTGGTAAAGTTGTATGTTTAAAGGAATATCCTGGGGATTATGTAGGAAATCCTTCATACGAAAATAGTTTGAACAGTATCAAAACTGAAAATGAGAACAATCTTGCCTCTGCAAATCAGGGTCCCACTTATTTAAGTAACTGCAGCATGTATAACAGCCATCCAGAACATTCTACTTTTTGTCATTCTGATGATACATGTAATGAGTCAGGGTATTTCTCCAAAAATACAGTTGATCCTGATATTCAGCCGATTATGCAGAATGTTGAAGACAAAAATAATGCTTTCCCCCCCCAAAGATCTACCATAAAAAATGTAAACACATACCTGCAAACTATAAATGAAGATGTTTGTGTTCAGAAAGTTGAGACTAACTCTTTGCCATGCACAACTAAAAATGTAACCATTGACTTGGCCATACCTGATTCAAATGATTGTGGGGTAGGGTCACCTGCATTCAGTACAGCCAGTAAAATAATCTGTATTTCACAAGAAGCCAGAAAAACAGTGAAAGAGAGATTCACAGACAACTGTGATAAGATAACTAAGCAAAATACTGAGAGTAAGTCACACACTTGCCAAATAAGGTGTCATAAAGCATTGGATAATTCACAGGGTTCTATCTGCCCTGACTCTTTAAGTGACAAAGAACATATAAACTCAAATAAGGTTTTTGCTGCTACTCAAAATGAGCAAAGTGTATCTGGAGTGGAGAAAGCGCCTGGAATATCACCTCGTGTTAGTTTGAAAGCTTCAGATGTGTGTAAGTTTAATATAGCGGAACTTCCCCAGCCAGATTTTCCTCCACGTACTTGTGGGATTTTTAGCACAGCAAGTGGAAAATTTGTACAAGTATCAAATGCTTCATTGCAAAAGGCAAAACACATGTTTTCTGAGATAGAGGGCAGTGCTACGCAGTTATCTTCCACAGTAGCATTTAAAAGCAGTGAACAGTCAGACCGCTTCACAAGAGATGAAAATGCTGTGGTACATGACTTCCAGAATGTACAGTCCTTCCCAGAGACTGCTTTATGGAATGTAGATTCTTCTGTTTTCTCTGGATTTAGTACAGCAAGTGGGAAACAGGTTGCAATTTCAGAAAGTGCCTTACACAAAGTTAAGGAAATGTTAGAGGAATTTGATTCAATTGGAACTGAATATATTCAGCATTCACTTACATCTAAACAGAATGTATCAAAAATACTTCCTCTCCCTCATGTTCATAAGAGATCTTCAGAATATTCTGTAAACTCTGAAATGCAGAAGGCCTACAATAACGAATTAAAATTACCAAGTTGCTATAATATTGAAAGTGGTTCTTCAGAAAATATTAATTCTATTAAAGTTTCTTCAAATGTCTCTCAGTTTAAGCAAGACACACAGTTGGTTTTAGGAACCAAAGTCTTCCTTAAAAACACTGATCTTTTGGGAAAAGAACAAACTTTACCCAGAAACATAGAGGTGGAAATTGGTAAAACACAAACTTTTTCTAAGGTTCCTCTGAGAACAAATGTCGAAGACTGTTCTGCTTACTCTGAAAAACCAGAAAACTGTTTTGAAACAGAAGCAGTAGAGATTGCCAAAGCTTTTATGGAAGATGGTGAGCTGACAGATTCTGAACCACCGAGTTGTGCCCATTACTCATTGTTGACATGTCCAAACAGCAAGGAAATTTTGTTAAATTCAAGAAGTAGGAAAAGAAGAATTGCTGTTAACCCAGTTGGTAAGTATTTTTACTTTGGTTTGCCAATCTCTGTTTCAAAAGTAGTCTGTCATTAATATTAAGTACATTTTTTTTTTTAAAGAGCAATTGGGGCAGAAAGAAATGTAAAGTATACACTTTGGATTGCAAAAGAGCACTAGGAAGATAAATCTTGGAGTAGAGACTTGTGCTGGAAAGGGTCCCTCTGATAAGGGGATCAAAGTGATTAAGGAGCCTAGAGGTTTGCACTTATAAAATGAAGAGAGTGCCTCCAGGACAAGGACACAACCAACTAAGCCTCCGACATG
>NW_008360317.1:2943219-2950497 GCF_000622305.1 Nannospalax galili | reverse complement strand
AGTCACTGAATTAAATTTTTTAAATCATAAAATGTAAAATAGCCAGGCGTGGTGGCGCATGCCTTTAATGCCAGCACTAATGATCCCTGAGCCCTGGGTGGGTAGACTTTAATATAGGATTCCTGTCCAAGGACTCACACTCTTCAGACTCTTATTCTCCATGTTTTGGTCATCTGTGACCTTTTGCATTCCTGGCCTTCTGTTGCATGAGGGAGCTTCATTGATGAGAACTGAAATATGCAATAGTGTTCTCTTCATCCCTTGTTCTATGTTCCATGAACATTAGGTGCAGAGGTTACATGCTACATGTGCTACTTAGGCTTGGGCAATTCACAATCTCTGTGTGTGACCAGTTGTGGAACTCTGTAACTATATCTGTCTTTAAAAAGAAGCTTCTCTGATGGGTGGTGACTGGGATACTTACCTATAGATTTAAGGATCCATATTGCATTTCTTTAGGGATATGACAGCCTTGGAGTTATCTCTAAGATCTATGACCTCTCCAGCTACCTGTATTTGGCTAGGTAAGGTTTATTTTTTTTAATATTTTATTTATTATTTTTATTTTATGTATATGAGTGTATTGCCCGCATGTATGTGAGTACACCCGTGCCGTTCAGTGCCATGAAGGTCAGAAGAGGGCTGTCATGTGGGTGCTGGGAATCGAACCTGGGTCCTCTCTCTGCAAGAACAGTCAGTGCTCATGACTGCTGAACCATCTCTCCAGCCCCCTAATACTGTAACTCTCTAGGGAATGATCTTGAAGTAGCTGGCTCCTTTTAGCAGCGTTTAGATTCACAAAGCGTTGGAGTTATCATATATCTTCTTGTCCAGCTGTATCATATTATGGAGAAAGACACTGAAGTCAGTCAGTTCATTGTAAGTCATCCTGCTGGATACACAGTTTTTCTTCATCAAATGTTATACAGGTCACATTCCATATGAGCAAGTGTAAGTTTGTAAAACTTAAACTGTTTGCTGTCTTTTATTGCAAAATTCTGATGTACATAGGCTTTAAGAGATTTATAATTTTTATGTGGAAAATAATGTCTCTCTTTTTTTTTTTTTTTTTTTTTTTTTTTTGAGACAGAGTCTCCCTGTAGCCCCAGCTGGCCTTGAACTTGCTATGTAAACCAGGCTGACCTTGAACTCACAGAGACCTGCCTCCCTCTGCTTCTTTCTGCCTCTGCCTCCCAAATGCTAAGATTAAAGGCATGCGCCATCACACCCAGAGAAAAAATAATGTCTTTATTGCAGCTCATTCTGTTCTATGTGTATACTGAAGTAGAATAACCTACCTAGAGGGGAAAAAAAATCCTGAAACTTATACAAACGTTCTCAACAGTATTTGTATAAAAATATACAGCTTTATCAGCTTCTGTTTGTTTTAACAGTACAGGTCCTCATTAAACAGTTAACTGCTCATAACATAGATCAAGCTTTACATAAATATTTTCACTCACTAAATCCTAGGAATCCACCCCCTATAGTAAAGCATCAAAAAATAAGAATAAAGTATGGGACTTGGGGAATGGCTGGTAGACACAAGTTTGAGCCCCAGAACTGTAAAAGTGCTGGCCATGGTGGCACACATTTGTAGTCCTAGAACTGGGGAGGTGAAGACAGATTCCTGGGGCTTGCTGGCTAGACAGTCTAGCCTAATTGGTGAGCTTCAGGCCAATGAGAGACCCTGTATCAAAGGAGGTAGGTAGCATTCCTGAGCATGACGACTGGAGTTATCCTCCAGACTCCAGTTGCACATGTATACACATGTACACGTGTGTGTGCATATAAAATTATTATACTACATATATCAGCATTGAAATGCATAACTTCTGTTATGCTTTTGCCTTAACCTCTAGAATTTTTTTTAATATTTAATTTTATTTTATATGTATGTGTGTATTGCCTGCATGTGAGTACACCCATGTCATGCAGTGCCTATGGAGGACTGAAGAGGTTGTTGGATCCCCTGGAACTGGAGTTCCGGACAGTTGTTAGCTGCCATGTGGGTGCTGGGATTCAAACCCCGGTCTTCTGCAAGAACAGCCAGTGTTTCTAACTGCTGAGCCATCTCTCCAGCCCCCTTAACCTCTAGAATTTTTTAATGAATGTTGCTACTATTTTTGGGGTAATTTGGTAATATTTGAAAGTCTATTTACTGGCCCTTTCACAGACTCATATAATAAATGCATCCTTAAGTGCAGTATTATGGTACATGCCTATAATCCTATCACTTGGGAGGTGGAGGCAGGAGGATTCAGGATTCAGAGTCATCAACAGCTACATGCAAGTTGGAGGCCTGCCTGATCTGCATGAGACCCTGTTTCATAAAAAAAGAAAAAAAGAAATACATTCCTTTAGTAAATTTTTTTAAAGTAGAATGATTGCTACTTAAATTATAGTTGTGGGGATTTTGTTGTGTTTTGGATTTGGTTTTGTTTTGCTTAACATATGAATCAGTACTGTAGTCTTAAAACATGAATGATAGGCCCTTAAGAGATAAAATTAATATAATTGCAAACATGTATGGAAATTTTTTTAGGAGACCCTCCAATCAAAAGAAGCTTGTTAAATGAATTTGATAAGATAATAGAAAATAAAGGGGAATTCTTAAAGCCTTCAAAAAGTACTCCAGATGGTAATATTTGCTTTTTATTAATATCGTTCCCTCTGTAAGTATCATGATAATATTCTTAAAGTTATCTTTCTCAGTTCTTTTGGAATATCTATTGTAAGATTTTTATAGTGTGGTTTTTATTGTTCAACTTTTACCTTGCTTGCTAAGTGGACTTTTATTTCATGATATTTAGTATGACACTGAGGTTGTCTGTAAAATACTTATGAAATAATGACTTTTAAATGTAATGAAAATAGTGAGAATTTAATAAAGACACTATAATAGTATAATAATTTAAATCTCAGGTTCCTGAGTCTAGTCAGATCTTTGACCTCCACTGTTGCATCAAAGTCAGTCTTTCCTAAGTTACGTGATCTCTCTGCAAGCCATGTGAGCACTTCTTAGTCCTTATGTGACTCAGTCTTTCAGCCTACTACATATAGTTGATCCCTTTTCTCTAGTCTACCAGTCTTGGCTTTCTTCTTTTTTAAGTTTTGTTTTGTTTTGTTTGCTTGAGACAAGGTATCCCCGTAGCCCTAGCTGACCTGGAACTCACTATGTAGACCAGGCTCACCTCAATCTCCCAGAGATCTGTCTGCCTGCTTCTGCCTCTCAAGTACTGGGATTAATGACATGCTCCACCATGCTTGGTTTGGTTTTTTAATTATTGCTTTACTTATTGTGTAGGTGTGTGAGGACAACTTATGGGAAGGAGTTTTCTTCTACCGTGTGGTCTCCAGGGATTGAGCTCAGGCTGTCAGGCTTGGCAGCAAGCACTTTATATTAAAAACCGGGAATGAATAATAGTTCTAAAAGGCAGAATAAGTGCTTAATTATTTCCCTCTAATTATAAATTTTTAAAGTTGGTATAATAGTCACTGATATGGTAGAAAATAATTTTCTTTGCAGACTAAAATTCATTTCATGGACTTGTATTTGCAAAGTATATATAAAGTTTATAGGCAAAACACCATAAATGTGTTTCTTTACAAAAAAAGGAAACAGTTTTTAGATGTTCAAATTATCCAAATTTAAAAGTAGAAACCCTTGGGGCTGGAGAGATGGCTCAGCGTAAGAGTACTGACTGCTCTTGCAGAGGACCTGGGTTCGATTCCCAGCACCCACATGGCGGCTGCAAACCGTCCTTAACTCCAGTTCCAGGGGAATCCGAAGCCACCTTCTGACCACTGCAGGAGGGCACGACACAGGTGTACTCACTTACATGCAGGCAATACACTCATACACATAAAATTAAAATTAAAAAAAAAGTAGAAACTCTTTGAACTATCTCTGAAGGTTTTCCGGTTTGGTTGTTATACATCTTGTTTAATATTCAAGCACTAACTTGCTTTTTCTTTTCTGGAATGATGGCTTAGTGGCTAAGAACATTGGCTGCTCTTGCAGAGGACCTGGGTTTGGTTCCCAGCACCCACATGGCAGCTAACAGTTGTCTGTAATTCCAGTTCTAGGGGATCCGACGCCCTTTTCTGACCTCCAGGGGCATTGCACAACGTAGGTGCACTTAACACACATGCAGGCAATATACTCATATGTATAAAATAAAAATAATACATAATTTTTTAAACCATTTAGTTTGAGTGTGTGTGTGTGTGTGTGTACATACACACGTATGCATATGTGCATGCCACAGTGCACCTTTGGCCAAAGGATAACCTGTGTTTCCTTCCCCCCTGTGGGTCCTGGGAATTTAATTCAGGTTGCCAGGCTTAGCAGCAAGCACCTTACCCTCTGAGTCATCTTGCTAGCCTTTTCTTGCTTACTCTTACCACAAAAAGTTTTCCTAAGTTCTTGTAATTTCTCTGCCCTCACGATGGAATCAGTGCTTCCTCTGAAAGTACGTGGAGTAGTTAATGATTTCTTAAATATGAGATTTGTGTGTTAGACATGCTGTTGCTGCTGTCATTACTGTTGTTTTTTTCCTTAATGCTTGCATTCTTAATTCCTAATAACAATATATTTGCTTTCTTCTACAGCAGTAGTTGTGAAACCTTTTTATTTCAGAACTGCCTTATGCTTTTAAAAATTATTGAGGACCTGAAAGAACACTTCTTTATGTAGATTATGTATTATTTTTTATCATATTAGAAATTAAAAGTTGAGGGCCAGTGAGACAGTTCAGAGTGTAAGGGTGCTTTCCATCAAGCCTAACAATCTTGAGTTCTAGCCCAGAAACACACATGATGGAAGGAGAGAACTGACTTCTGCAAGTTGCCCTCTGACCACCACACACATGTTTACACACACACACACACACGCATAAATAAAAGTAGAAAGATTTTGTAAAGAACTTAAAGTTGAGAAACTTTAGTATTTGTGGTATTTTGAATTGGTCATATAAAAAAAATGTTAGTGTGGGGTACTGGAGAGATGGCTCAGCAGTTAAGAGCACTGAAGACTGCTCCTACAGAGGCCTGGGTTCAGGTCCCAGCACCCATGTGGTGACTAACAACCATTCATAACTCCATTTCCAGGGGCTCCAAAGCCCTCTTCTGACCTCTGCAGGCACTGCATGACATAGGTGCACCTACATACAGGCAGTACATTCATACACATAAAAATAAAAAATGTTAGTTTTCTGAGTTATAGTTTCCAAAAATAGACACATTTTGCTATACAATATTATTTACCTTTGTTACTGATGTTAATTCTCCAATCTGAAAAGTCTTCATTATTAGAAAGTTGGCATGTTTATAGAACCAAATGTAAAATTCACTAAATTCCAATTTTCATCTGTAAACTAAATTTTACCACTGGCAAAAGACTGTTACTTTTTTTCCTTGTAGTTATAACCTCATTTGTTTCATTTAAGAAAAAAAAAAAAGTACTGAATACCAGCTGGTTTATTGGTTATTCTTTCAAGTAAAATTGTAATCTTAGCACAGAAAAGTGGCTAATGCATCTCATTGCTCAATAATGAAAATGCATTTTCTTAAGGAAGTGTTCCACATCTGCAACAGAATGCACAAGCATTGCAAATGTTCTTTAGTATAGTGAAAAGAGCATATATAACATCTCTGACAACTAGGATCCTTTCAGAGTTTGGGGCACCTTCTGTCTGTTCCATGAATGACCTTTGAGAGCCACTTCCCCAAAATACATACACAGTGGTTTAGAATTCACAGTATCTATAGGGAAATTTAAGAATTTTTTTGGAGGTCTTGGGGCTGGAGAGATGGCTCAGTGGTTAAGAGCACTGACTGCTCTTGCAGAGGACCCGGGTTCAATTCCCAGCACCCACATAGCGGCTACAAACCATCCTTAACTCCAGTTCCAAGGGAATCTGAAGCTGTCTTCTGATCTCCGCGGCATTGCACAACACAGGTGCACTCACATATGTGCAGGCAATACACTCGTACACATAAAATAAAAATAATAAAATATTTTTTTAAAAAAAGAATTCTTTGGAGGTCTGGTGTGATGGTGTACATTCTGGAGACAAAAGCAGATAGATCTCTTGTGAGTCGAAGGCCAGTCAGAGCTATGTAGTGAGACCCTGTCTCAAAAAAAGCAAAAACAAAACAGGATTATTTGCCCTAGAATGTATATCATTAAGAATATATGGTCAGTGTACTGTGTTCAAGTGTCAGTTAAAATAATTCTGTATGTGCTTGCTAATTTGATAATTAGGTTAGGTTTGTTTGTTTTCAATTTTAGGATTTTCTTCTTTAATTTTATATTTGAATAAAGCATTTGTATGATTCATTCATAAATGGCTATATAAAGGTATTCTTGGAGAAGTCTCAAATCCATCCTTGTCACATTCTATACTGTTCACCACTTTCCATGCTTCGTACTTTCTGGTGGTTTTCAGCTTAATCTTTAGGATTTCTTTTGTAAGAATAAGTAATGACTGTGTATGTTCTCATAGCCCTTCTTTAATAATAGTAATAATAAGCCATAATATATACACATATACTTTGCTTGTTGGAATTTAGGGAATATTGCTTTAATGAATAAATATATATGTATATACGTGTGTGTGTGTGTGTCTTCATTTTTATGTTTACATAGTACTTGGTCATGTGGCTGTGTCTTAGTTTATTAAGCTAATCCCCAGTTAATAGACAAATTGGAGGTTTAATAAATATGGAGGGTGCCTATGAGGAGAGGGGGGGCAGGACCTCTCCCTCCTCCAGAACCCTGCCTCCTCTTGGCAGCTTCTACAAATCTTCACCCAGCAGTGGGGACAAATAGAGCACAGGATGGGGGTGCTGGATCAAAGAGACAAGGGGGCGATCTGTGAGTCCTGTGTAAAATTTATACATTGGAATATTTATGTTTGTGTACATATGTGGTGTGCATGTATGATGATCCAATAAACCAGATGGTATATGTGAAAGAAAAATAAATAAATATTACCTAATGAGAATGATCTAAAGCTCACCTCTAAACCTTCATAAGACCAAATTTTAGATTTGATACTTATACCTACAGTTAGCTGATACTGCTAAGATTGTTAATACCAGCATACTAAATTTATAACTCATTTATAGTTTATAATGTGAGTTATTTGGTATATACAGTCATCAGCTTGCAAATCAAGTATATCTTGATAATTATTCATTAAATACCCACAATACACATTGAAATTTTTAATGTCTATCAAAATTTTTAAAATATTTAAATTATTTAATTAT
>NW_008360317.1:2934361-2943200 GCF_000622305.1 Nannospalax galili | reverse complement strand
TAACACTGTAAAATAATTTTTTTGTTTTTTAGGCACAATAAAAGATAGAAGATTGTTTATGCATCATGTTTCATTAGAACCAGTTACCTGTGGACCTTTTTGGTAAGATAAGCTTAATTTTTTTTTTTGAAACCTTAGTGTAGTACAAGAAAACGTGGCTTTAAAATTTCTATTTTTTTTTTAAAGATTTGTTTTTATTTTTACTTATGTGTATGGGTATGTGTCTGTGTATGGGTGTGTGTATGTGAGTGCAGGTGCCCTGGAAGATTAGAACCTCTTCTCTTGGATTCCCAGGAGCTGGAGTTATAGGTGGTCGTATGCTGCTGGCCTTGGGTCCTAGAAACTGAATTTGGATCCTCTGTAAGAGAACTATGTACTCTTAACCTCTGAGCCATCTGCCCAGCCCCAAATGGGATTTTTTTTGTGTGTGTGTTAATTTTTCTGAAACTAATAGTACCAGTAGTGAAGAAGTTAACCTTTTCCTTTCTGAAAGCCTGTATCAGGATTAAATAAATTAGTACTTTGGTAATATTTTATAGTGCTTGTTTTATATCATCATTTCATATTTTTAGTTTAATGCAGCCTTCTAAAGTAGACTATTGATCATATTCCAGCTTTATGGATGATGTACTGAGATTGAAATAGATTGAAGAAATACTCAAAATCAATGAAAATGACGGTAGCTACTTAGGCTGAGACAGGAGCATCTTGAGTTCCTGAAGTTTGAGAGTAGTGTGTACATAGTGAGTTCCAACCAGCTAGAGGTATATAAAGAGTTCCTGTCCGATATATCTCAAAACAAAACAAAACACTGCACACGTACAGACAGAGAGAGAGAATATCCTTTTATTTCTCTTCTCTTTTCTAAACCCTATGAAAATTACCAAAACAGGCCAGGCGTGGTGACTCATGCCTTTAGTCCTAACACTTGTAAGGCAGAGGCAAATTACCAAAGGAATTTTTTTAATCATATAGTTTTTAAGGACACCAATCAGAAGAAATAGCAAAAGTCTGGAAACGGAAAACCTGAATCTAGCAGTCTGAGAAAGCAGAACAAGCAGAGGAGCTACCTGATCTACCTGATTGTCTCTGGGTTTTGTCTGTTCATTTGGTCTTTTTGAGACAGGGTCTCCCTGTAGCCCCAGCTGTCCTGGATTCACCATGGAGACCAGGCTGGCCTTGAACTCACAGAGATCTGCCTGCCTCTGCCTCCCAAGTGCTGGGATTAAAGGAGTGTGCCACTGTGAAGCTTGATTGTATCTGTTTTTAGGATTGGCTGGGGGAAGAGAACACCAGGCACAGTACAGGAAAGCATGCTGAAAACAGAAACTATGTGAAAGTCTGAATATCAACAGCAGCATTTCTAACCTCCTTCTCACACTTGCTTCTCAAATGCTGGCAAGAGACTGAAATATTATTTTGTAGGGAAGTATGACCAGCCAGCCCAATAGAAGTGACCTAAAAATATAACAGTTGAGGCTACTCACATGAAAAGGCTGCATATCCAGTCACCATGAATGAAGTCAACAACTGACAGGTCTTGTCATCATGCTCTTCCAATCAGAAGTTTAGTACCTCTCTTTAAGTGAGAGAATAGATACTAAGGACCACTGGTTGGTGGAAGGAAGCCACACTGAAAGATGGCAACCAAAAGGAGCACAGAGAAAGTAGGCAATGCAAGGACAGAACAGAAGGAAAATATAAAGAGGTTGTTTTGTTTTGTTTTGTTTTTTTCAAGACAGTGTCCTGGATAGCCTAGAGCCTACTAGATAGTCGAATCTAGCTTTGAACTTCTGCAGTCCCCCTGCCTCTGCCTTGTGAGTGTTGGGATGACAGGTTTTGCTATCACATTCAACTGAGAAGGAAGTCCTTAATGAATTAAAGTATGTGGCCAGGACTGAAGGGCATACATTTCTTTGATTTAAAGGGCCTACTGAGTGAGCATACGAATAAAACATGACCCATATTAAGGCAGACTTGTGAAATTTTAAGGCACAAGGGACACTGGAGAATCTAGAAGTTTCTAAAAACGAAAAGAAGCATCATACAAAGTTTCAAGAGTCATAATGATATGAATTTTCCCATATTCAGCAATAGAAACTAGAAGATTAGATTCTGTAATATATAACAAGAGAAAATGATTTCCAGCTAGAATCTTATCACTGACTGAAATACCAGTTAAGAGCTAAAGTAGACAGGCTGGGGCTGTAGCTCTGTGGTAGCACACTTGCCTAATATGTGTGACCAGGGGCTTTAATCCTCAAAATACTACAGCCCTCTTTAAAAAAAATGGTAGTTTTCAGATGCAGAGTACCAAAAGATTAATCTCCCATGCACTTTTCTAAGGAAACTAATCAAAACAAATGCATAAATCAAGAAGGAAAATGGGCTTCAAAATAGAGAAGCAAAGGTAGCCTTCAGGATGATATTGAAGGGAGATCTCCAAATTGCAGCTAAGCTAAATCTAGAGAAGCAGCCGGCCACTTTGGGACAGACTAGAGAGAGCCTTAGGAGAGTTTGTCTTCTAGGTAAAACTAAAGCAGTACCTGGGTAGGTTTTGATTGGTTTTTGAAATGAGAGTCTTTCTGTTGCCAAGGCTAGCCTCAAACTCGGAATTGTGTGGCCTTGACCTTCTAAGTAACCAGGATTATAGACATGTACTACTGTACCTGGCTAAAAAAAACAAATTTTTTTTTTTTAGAAGAAGCATTTCATTACAGCTTTAACATATTCAATAACACACTCCAGAGTAAGGATACATCTCTTTCAAAAGTGGTGGCTGTAAATTTTTAGGCTCACAGTTGAATTAATACAGTTATAAAACATTGAACTCAGTATAAACCCTATAAGGTATAAAATTGAATGAGTTTTTACCCTTTAAAGAAGATCTCATCTCCATTTCAAGATATGCTGTTTCCTACATTTTTTTAAATATTATTTTTTATTTTATTTTAGAAGAAGCATATCATTACAGCTTTAACATGCCTAGTAAATTTAGAAGAAGCATATCATTACAGCTTTAACATGCCCAATAACAGTTTCCATAGCAAAGACACAGCTCCTTCAAAAGTGGCTATCAAATTTCTAGGTTCGCTGTTGAATCAATACAGTTAATACAATATTGAACTCAGTATAAAACTGTAAGACATAAAATTGAATGAGTTTTTAACCCTCAAAAAAGATCTCCATTTTATTCTAAAATATACTGTTTCTTACAGAAAGACTCATTGTTTTTGCTGCTAACATTGAGGTGTTGGCACACGTGTCTCTAATCTGTATGAATCTAATTATTACTAGTCATAATTGTTTGCCTGGCTAAAAATTTTTATTTTTGTTTTTGTTTTGGGTGGTGGTGGTTTGGGTTTTTTTGTTTTGGCCTGGTTTGGATGCTAAGGATCAAACTTGGCCTCATGTATATCTGGTAAGACTTTACTACTAAGCTATAGCCCCAGCCTCTGAGGGTTTTAGTATATTAAGGACCTTACAGTGTACCTGCCTAATACAAATTCCTGTGTTTGGTCTTCAACACCATAAAAAGACAACAGCAAAGAACATTCTAGGTAAAGATGATGCAGTAGGCATACTCATTGATAGCATTCTTCCTTTTTGGTGCTGACACCCTGCCCTCTACATACAAATAACAAAATCCACAGTTGCTCAAGTCTTCAATAAGAAAGGGTGTAGTATCTGCCTATAACATGCACCCTTCACACTTTAAATCCTCTCCAAATGACTTGTAAGATTAAACTGTGTAAATAATTGAAACTGTATTGTTTAGGGAGTGATACTGGCAAAAAAACAAAACCCAGCCATATTCAATGTAAGTGCAGTTTTCTTCCCAAACACTCAAACTGTAGTGAGTTAAATCTGAGAGTTCAGAACCCATGGATCTAGAGGATCAACGAGATACTGAAATTTTAAAAAATATTTTGTTAAATTTTATGTGTATTGAGTGTTTTACCTGCATGTATGTATGTAAATGTACCTGTGTCATGCAATGCTCCTGGGGTCAGAAGAGGGTGTCAGATTCCCTGAAACTGGAGTTATAGACATTTGTTAGCTGCCATGTGGGTCTTCTGCAAGAGCAACCAGTGCTCTTAACTGCTGAGCCATCTCTAGCCCCTAGAGATGTAACAACTGTATTTACTGTAATAACACAAACATCAAATACAAAATTAATAGAAAAAGGAGACTACAATAAATAAATGTTTCAAGCATATAGAAAACTGATTTGAAACTGGTAATAAAGAGCTGAAGAGATGACTTGGTGCTTAAGAGCAGCTCGTCTTGTAGAGGACCCAAATTCAGTTCCCACCCACCCACCTTGGGTAACTCACAACCGCCTGTAACGCCAACTCCAGGATATCCAATGGCTTCTTCCGGCCTCCACAGGCACCCTCACGTACATGCACACATAGGGTACACACAGGTACACACAACAAAACACAAATAAAAATTAAAAATCTTTTTAAAAAAAAGAAACTGGTAATAGGGACAGCAGGCAGCTAGATATTTTATAAGTTTTTTAAAAGTCTCAGAAGTCACTAACAGATGATTCCATGTGTCTCCAGAACTGGGTAATGAAGGAGAACCAAAGTCCAAGAATAGTTTGAAAATAGGTTTAAGAAGCAATTAAATCCCCTTCTTTATGTCATAAAGCTGAGAAACATCCTCCATCCCATTCTGTTACTAGTTAGGAATTGTTTTCTAGAGAGGCACTTGAGTGGAGCTTTATTGGCAAACACACTAGGCACAGTGAAAGACAAGAAACGATATATTGAAAGCAAGAGGAATAAATTCTTATGTGCATGTTGAATATTGGAGAACAGCTCTCTACAACTCAGCTTGCGAAATGTTGGCGGCTAAGTTTTTATTACTGGGAATTTTAGTTGATTCATTTGCAATATAGCTGACAGTAAGCAAGTCTGTCTTTATAGTAAGAACTTTCAAATAGTTTTTTTGTTCCTCCACATTTAAATATAAACACATTGTAAATTAACAAACATCAGAAAAGAAAAATTGAATGGTTGTAAAACAAGCTAATGAAAGCAACTTAGATACTATTCAAGAAGGAAAAATTTTAAAAAACTATTAACAAAATAAAATATGTGAATGTTTGAATGTGGATTAATGATAGGATCATAGAATTAACCATATCCAAAATTGACTGAGAAAGTAGAAGTTGAAAGAAAGGAAATACATTACATATTTTTATGTAATACATTACATACTACATTTTTATTGATATAATATATTCATCTCTAATCATAATGGAAGTCTTGGAAATTGGTATAATCAGCTATATTTCTTGGGAAGCTGGGAAGACACAAAAGAGATTTTGTGTTTTATAAGGTGAAAGTGGTTTAGCAAAGAGCCAAGTTCATTTTCCGTAGGGAGAGGCCATTAGAAGTTTTATTGAGGACAATCTGTAAAGTAGCAAGAGAAAGGAGAGTTCACTGGGTGGAAATAAGGCTATAAAAATAACTAATCTAGGCTCCCTGTTTAAGAACTGAACCAGAGCATAGGCAACAGTGAGTATTAGCTTGAGGCAGAGAAAGAGTTGAGGAGCAAATGTCTAAGGCTTTCAGGCAAAATGAAAGTGGGTGCTACAAAATGTGTAAATAGTTGGAGGAGATGAAAAAGAGAGAAGTGGGATTAAAAACTGAGAGTAAGGCTCCTGAGAAGACTGAATTGTTAGATGCCTTCCTGTGAAGGTGAAAGACCAACAGGTATTTTCCTGGTGAAGGAGTAAAGGAAGAATACTGTGGTAGAACTGGAGGGGGAACACACTGAGAGAGTGCACATTTAACAGGCTCTCGTCTGTCATGGGAGATGGTCATGAAGGCAAAGACTGGGAATAAATACGTAAGGAACAGCAGTGGCCTTGAAAACTATGGTATTGTTTTACAGTGCAACACTGCTGAGCCAAACAGAGACCAGCATAGCAGTGATGTGTAGCATTGAGGATCTGTGAAAGGCATATTCCCAAACATATGTGTCCATTTATTGCTTTTAAACAGTCAGACTTAAATATTCTTTCCCCAATGCAGCACAAGAAAAGAACGGCAAGAAATCCAGAATCCACATTTTACTGCACCTGGTCAAGAATTTTTGTCTAAATCTCACCTTTTTGAGCACTCGACTTTGGAAAAATCTTCAAGCAATTTACCAGTTTCAGTACAGCCGACTGGTAAAGTTCCTGTTACAGGAAATGAAAAGAAGAGATGCCCCATTACTACAGGCAAATCCACCAAAGTCTTTGTCCCGCCTTTCAAAACCAAATCACATTTTCATGGAGATGAACATTGCATTACCAAGAACGTTAGTTTGGAAGGAAGCAAACAAAAACTCAAGTGCATAGATGAATATAGTTATGCTGATAGTGAAAATATTATTAATGAAAGCAAGATTCATCAGTTTAACAAAAATGGCTCCAATCAAGAAGAAACTATAATTGTCACAAAGTGTGAAGAAGAACGTTCAGGTATTGTATAACAATTGTCTGACACATTTTTGCCTTTTGTATACATTTTTTAAATCTTTATTATTGTATGTATATGATGCATGTGTGAGTGCAGGTGCATGCAAGCCATAGTGCACATGTGGAAGTCAGAAGACAACTTTGGGGAATTAATTCCTTTCACTGTAGGTTCTGGGATTAAACTCATTGTCAAGCTTGTGTGGCAAACACTTTTACCTGCTGGGCTATCATACTGGTCCCATTTTGCCTTTTGAGTTGATATTTTTTTCTATCTATAATATCCTGAGTATTATTTCCCTTTTGTGGTGATTAGTAGTTTTAGAACCTTCTCTAATATTTTAGATTTTCTGAATTCAAAGATTAGATTCAAATTTTTCTAATATTTTCTTTGACTAGTAAAACTTCTTATAGACTTTCTTGTTTTTTTCTGTTCTGTTTTTAAAGCTAGGAGCTGGGGCGATGGCTCAGTCAGTAAAGTGCTTGCTGCCCAAGCATGAAGACTTGAGTTCAAATCCCCAGTACCTATGTAAAAGTTGGGTGTGGTAGCATACAACTGTAACTGAGGGGGCTGAAACGGGATCCCTGGGGCTCTCTGACCAGCCAGCCTGGCCAAATTTGTGAGCTCCAGGTTCAGTGATAGACCCAGTTTCAAAAACTAAGGTGGAGAGTAGTACATTAAGATACCCAATATCAACTTGGCCTCCACATGCCTGGACTCATGCTCATACACACATGCACACACAAGAGAGACAGCATGCAGTATCCAGTGCTAGGCCAGGCATGATGCACATACACTCACAGGCACCTAGCACTCAAGAGGCTGTCAGAAGCCTTGTGAGGCAGCATGGGCTTTACATAGCAAGACTTGTCTCAAAAGACTAAACAAAGTAACAGCTATATGTGGGGCTCATGTTTGTAATCACAGGACTCAGGGTCCTCAGACAGGAAGACTCCTAGGAGTTCAAGGCTAGCCTGGACTCAAATGAGACCCCCATCTCAGAAAATAAAAACAAAATAAAATTTAAAAACTGTTAGATGACTGGGTGTGTGGCTCACACCTTTAATCTCAGCACTCAGGAGGCAGAGGTAGGCAAATCTCTGTATGAAGGTGACCAACCTGATCTACATAGTGAGTTCCAGGCCAGCTGGGGCTACAGGGAGACCCTGTCTAAAAAAAAAAAAAAACTGCTATGAGTAGAATTATTTTCATGCTATTAATTTCTTCCAAAATTGAGATTAAAAATAATTGCATACATTTCTAGTCATTATACAACTTGAAACTTTTTCAACCGTGAAGATTCAAAAGGGAAAAGGCTCTCTTTTCTCTGCATGTTAAATTAGAACAAGTTGCTATACATAGTTTTATAAAGCATGTTGTGCTTTTTTAAATTTTATATTCCATTTTATTTTTGCAAACTGTTCTTTAACAGATTTAATTACAAGCCTTCAACATGCCAGAGATCTACAGGATATGCGAATTAAAAAGAAAGAAAGGCAACATATCTTCCCACAGCCAGGCAGTCTATATCTTGCGAAAACCTCCACCCTGCCTCGAATCTCTCTGAAAGCTGCAGTCAGGGGCCAAGTTCCTTCTGCATGCCCTCATAAGCAGGTATACGTGTCTGTAATACAAGTAGCATTTATAGCAAAGGAAAAGTTTATGCTGTTACTTGGAATCTGCTGCTTGTCTTGTTTAGAAAATGGGCAAATTACTGCTGAATGGATGAAAAAGCCATTCTTCATCATCAGGCTTCAGTGGGAGCCCCTGCCTCCTCTGCCAGGCTTGTCTTACCTACCAAAGTGATCTATGCTTCAAAACTACTGTTTGTGTTTCAGATCTTTCTTGTTTTGAGGCTATGTGCCCTCAGGTAGATATGAGAGGAAAATAGTCAACCTTGAATTTAAAGTGTGAATAGCTGATAGTCCTGCACTTTCTAGAGACTTTAATATTTTTAGAAGAGGATTTGCTTAAGTCACTACTATTTGGTAGAATATTTCACAATGGAAAGTTAGAAATAATAGCAATGATAGCTCATACTGAAGCTTTTATGTGCTCGCAGCACTCTTCTTAGTGCATTAGATATATCAGTTACAGCTCCGTTAGTCCTCAGTCTCCCTGAAAGAAATGTACCAGTATTTTGTCCACTTTGCAAGTAAAACGACAGAAGCGTAGACAGGGTTAAATAACTGCCCAAAGTCCCTTCACTAGCAGTGGAAGAGTGGCAGTCCCAAAGCACAGGATCTGCAGAGCCAAAGTCTGCACAAAGGAAAAGACCCTCTGGGTTCTGGGGGAATGCTGTGATGAAAGGAAGCACCTGATAGTGGGCCATGCCTGTGTAAAGAGACGCTGGGCCCTGC